>NW_003852404.1:16765289-16783114 GCF_000181295.1 Otolemur garnettii | reverse complement strand
TTACATCTCCTATCTTCTGAGGTAGGTGCACACTTACATCTCCTATCTTCTGAGGTAGGTGCACACTTACATCTCCACTCTGAATCATTCTCTGCATGTTTATTTTCTGGCTATTTCCACAAGGAGGTTTCACTAGCTGCCTCATACTATCTACATTGAAAATCAACTGCCTGCTACTCTGCAATTCACAATCTGACTCAGCCAACGACTCTTTTCCACCTGGTTGTGCAAACAAATAAATGGAAAGGCTTTTTTTACCCTTCCCTCTCTCCAGAGATAGCCGATTACCGAGTCCTCTAAAGTTAACTTTCTGGATATTTCTCATGTTTGCTCACCTCTCTGGCACACTGTAGCCTTCTGAGTCCAGCCAGCCATCCTTTCTCATCTGGATGACAGCTAGCAAAACTCCCTCAACTTACCTTTTATACGGCAGTGGAATGATCATGATATTCTGGACCTCAAAACTTTTAGAAAAGCTTCTTACAGTGTTTTAAGAAATCTACTTGATCTCATTTAAAAGCTGTCTATTTGCTTATCTCAATGTGCTCTCAAATTATAGATGTTCAAAAAGTTAATATAACTTTTAAAATTTGAGGTTGTTAACTTAGTTCAGTTACTTATATATTTTTAGTAATATTCAGCTGAGAATCAGAGGCATTATGTGTCTAGTTATATTATTATTATTGTCATCATTATTTATTTTTTCCTTTGACCAGCAAGGAACTATCTGAAACTCATGGGTACAAAAACTTCAACCTTTATTGGGCTATTTCCATGCTTTTTCACTTTTAAAACTTTATTCATTTTTCAAATTTATGTCTCCTTTTTCCACAGTATTTTTAGGATTTTCTTTCCCAATTGAGCAGAAAACTTACAAGTCACTGATTCTAGTCTGACTGCAGCCAGGAAAAAGAAAATTTCACTGGTGCTGCGAACATTTTTTCTCCATGTCTCAAGAAAAAAAAAAAGAAAACCTATGAATATGGTTTTGTCTATAAGTCAGTTCTTGATTATCTTCTCACCTTTGATCTTCAATATAAAGCCACACGCTCTAATGCTTTGTACTCTGCTTAAAATATTAACCTTTCCCAACCTTTTGTAATTTTAAAAGTATAACACATGTGTATCTGATTTTACTTTTACCGAAATGTGTTATATTAAAACTGTGTTCACACATATATAATATGGATAGTGAGCAGGGGATATGTAGAAAAAAATGAAAACGAATACCTGTATTTATTTTTAGTTTGCAATATCAAACTTTACTGATGCCTTTGAAACCTCTCCATGATCCCATTCTATACTTAAACCCCAGAGCTATCATATTGCTAAATATCTATTTCATATTATCTTGCTTTCAGCTCATTTTTACAAACAAACGTATTGGCTAGTTTTTGCACATTGTATGAGTGGTATTACATGGTGTGAATCCTCACATGCTTACTTTTTATTGTTTGTTTTTTTTCCACTCTTTACATTTTTGTAAATATTTTACCAACCTCTCTTTCAATGCATATATCTGTATTTTTCCCATTAAAAATTTATGTGCACTGCTGTACACATACTTAGAAAAAACTTTGCTCTGGGACAGAGTAGGCACAAACATGTATAGAAAATGCCATCGTTTTTGCCAAATTATAATTTTGTTAAGGAATTCTCCCATGAACAGAATTTGATCTGAAATTCCAGATCCTCAGCAAACTTTATTATTGTTCAGTATCAACATTGCCCCACTAATCTGCTAAAGACCAAAGTGTGCATAATTTTGACTTTAATTTGTATTTTCCTGATAGCTAATGAGGTTGAGACTCTTCCCATTAACCTTCCTGATTTAAACAGAGGTTTCATTATTTTTTTTTGTAAAATGCTTGATTTTTTTACTCATTTTGTAATTTTTATTGTCAGTAATTTTATGTTTTGACTACTAAAGGTTTCTGTTAAAAATATTCAAACTACCCTTCCCACTTTGTAGTATTTTACTGTATTGCCTTTTGATTGGCAATTTTTAAAATTTGAATGCAATAAAAAAATTTATCTTTAACAAATTTTTCATTTTGGAGTAACTTTAGATTTATAATTGCTAAGAGAACCCTTCAAGAAATTTTCTTTTTTTTTTAATTTTTTTTATTTCAACTTATCTTACTTTGAATTTTTTTTTTTTTTTTTTTTTTTACTTCTTCCTCCTGTAGTGTTCTCTTGCCCCCCATGTAGCTGGGATAACAAGGTCCAGCTGTCTCATTGTTGTTGTAGAGACGGGGTCTCACTCTGGCTCACTCTGGCTCAGGTGGGTCTTCAGCTGGTCTCGAACCTCTGAGCACAGGTGATCCACCCGCCTCCACCTCCCACAGCTTTGGGACAACAGGCGTGAGCCACCGTGCCAGGCCAAGAAATTTTCATGTTCATAAATTATAACTATGTTACAGCTATCAGAACTAAGAAACCATCATTAGTGCATTATTATTAATTAAACACCCGTTACTTTATTTGATTTTGTTAGGGACAGACAGGAACAGGGTGAGAGAAGGAAAAAGAAGTAAATGTGGGAGGGGGTGACAAACAAATGTCTCCTTAGTTTAGCAAGGGCAGGGTAGGGGAGCGAGACTATCCTGGGCTACTGCAAAAGCAGAACTAGCTAAGATAGTGGTTGGAAAGTTGAGATTCAGAAGCTCCTAATTCCTATGGCCTCCACAAAAGGATTGATCAATAGGAACTTTTTAAAAAAGGATTAATCATTACACTATTAATATCTTAGGGACTTTATAAGGGAGGAGTTAGTTAAGAATAGTACAGAGTCAGCTTGACCAAGACTCTCAGTGAAGCAATCAGTGAATAGATAAGGCCAATGGAACTTTCCAGAAGTCAGCTGATACTTCCCAGAATGGGTTAATAAATCCATAAACACTAGAACTAGGAAGATAAAAGCTAAAAATTAGGGAATAAATGCAAGGGGAAAAATTTATAAGAGGATCCTTCCTCATCTGGAAGGAAGAGAGCCACACCCCCTCCCGTCCTCCTCAGGTTAGGAGCTGTCAATCTGCCAAAAAAATTCAACTGTTAAACTGCCAACATTGTCTGACGTCCTCTTTTTGCCCTGGCTCTGCTACTGCTGCTTGGTTTCTTATTTTGGACCTGAGCAAGTCAAAGAGCTTTTAGCTCCTGGGAGCTGCTTGCTGGTGGTAGTCAGAGAAAGCCCAAACTTGGCCTGGGGTCTTCATAGCCCCCTGAGAGATTTCAGCAGTTTTTCCACTAAGGTCCTTTTCCTATCCCAGAATCCAGTCTGAGATGTCCTATTTCACGTTGCCATCATGACCCCTTCATCTTCTCTGGTCTGCAACAGTGTCTTAGTCTTTTGTTTTGTTTTTTGATGACTTTGATAGTTTTGAGAGGTACCGGTGGCATATTTTGTAGAGTTTCTGAACTTGGATTTCTTAAATTTGTTGGGGGACTAATTATTATGAGTCATTCTCCTAATTGTTCTGTTGGGGAAGAATGACACAAAAGTAAAGTGCCCTCTCATCATGTCACATTAGCAGATACAGGTTATCAATCATCTTAAATCAGTGTGATGTGCCACAATGTGTTTATGATGTTACTGCTGGCATGCTGCAAACAGATCACCATTCACTTTTTAATTAATATCTGTTTTTTAAAGATATTCTTTGCTTGGATAATGATGCTTGAAATTGCCGATTGCTCAGAATTAATTAGCTATTGGGCCACATACAAGTGTGAATTTAATTAAGTTCTGTATGGACCAGGGTGTTTCTAAAAGTGTCCCCTTAGAATTAATCTCCTCTTTCCTTCCAGAGCCAGAGCCAGATCAGAAAACAAATCGCTTTGCCATTTTTCTTTGAAGGAGCGTTTATTTACCCTGAAGTTGTAACACTCAGGGGCCTTGGCTTGATGCAGAGGCCTGAGGTTGTCTTCTATACCAGGTCTCCCTGTACCAGGCCATGGAAGCAAAGCCTTCTATCACGGGGTAATGCACACACTCGCTGGGCAGCCTCTGGCTGAAGGGACTTCCTACCTCTCTGGAGTCCTTGTCTCACATTTGCCTGGTGATTTTCCCTTCCATCTTACCAGATCAGCCACACATTGACCAATTACAAGAAATTATCCAGCCTTTAAAATTTTTCTATATTGGAATTTTTTTAAAGAACATGTTGATTTCTATACTATTTTTTAAGAATTATTTCCTCTTGCTGCTTTTTATATCTTCCATGATTTTCCTATTTTAAAAGACAAATTAATAATTCATTTTAATATCTATTCGGATATGCTGTTTTGTTCATGTTTAAAATTTTTCATTAATTATTTCAAATAAGATGAAGTAAGGGAAATAGAAGTGAAGAAAAGCAGAGAACATTGAATGAATACTAGAGACAGGTTGACTATCCATAATCTGCAATGTCTCCAAATCTTAAGATTTTTAGGCATGTCAACAGCACACCAATAGGTAGACATTCCATACCTACCCTCTCCTGACACGTCCACAGTTCAAAACATGGTCCAAACTCTGTTTCATACCAAAAAATATGTAACATATGATGTAAAATTACCTGTAGGCTATGTGTATAAGGGGTATATAACAGAAATAAATTTTGTATTTAGACTTGGGTCCTATCTCAAATATATCTCATTATGTATATGTAAATCTTTCAAAATTCAAAAAAATTCCAAAGTTCAAAAATCCTCTGGCCCCACACATTTTAGAGAAGAGACGCTCAAACCGTATGATTGAATTTCAAGAATAGAAAAGAATTTGAAAATGAAGACGGTTACAATAAGAAACAGTGAAACAGAAGGTATTCTTGTATATTAGCAATCTTGTATCCTAGCTTTAAGGGAGTTTATAATTTTAGACTAACAAAGTATCACATTTTTCCTAATGCTAAGGAGATGGAACATCTGGTATTATCATAAAATACACAGCTCCAGTTTCCGTATTTTATTATATATGTATTTGTGTATGTAAGATTATAGCTCTTAGAAATAAAAAACCTAGGCAAGTTATTAGAGTAATTAACTGTGATATGAAAATGTAAAGGAGATTATATGTAGGCCTTTTTAAAATTCTGAGACTATTGAATTTCTGCTTTCCACAATTTTATAATAACCCCCAGAAAGCCACATCTTATTATGAGCATCATTATGTTGAAACTGATACAAATTTAGCAGCCAAATGGGCAGATTTTTTAAAAAATGCTAATCAGCCTTACCAACTCAGTAGTTAGTTATTCATGTTTTTATGTAGAAGAAGTAGGAAATACTAAAGATTTTGCATATCAAAATGGAAGCCTGTTAAAATGCAGATGGAAAATAATAAACAAATGCATTCATTGATAGTTTCAAAAGAAAATTCTGAAAGTGTCCTACTTTGAAATATATCAGCACTTTAAAAATGTAGCTCCTTTTCAAGCTAAAATTAAATTATCTTCATATTAAATTCTAATCTACAAAATGCAAATGGTAATTTATTTGAAAACTTTGGCTATTGATGTTCCTGAAGTACAGATTGTATGTTATGAATATTATGTATGTATCTATGAGGTGTGTGTTTACATTTATACTTTACATTTTTTTTTATTTTTGTTGAAGTTTCCTATTTGATGACAAAGTTTCATATTTCTTTTATTCACGTCTCTCTTTGCCATGTCATTTATGTTTTTAAAAATTTAATATCTTTGCCTTTGACCCCTGACTCTAGATGCTACCCACCTCCTTACCCTCCACTTACATCCACTGAGGTAAATCCCTCTGCAGGGCCCAATGGAAGGTGAGGATTGTTGGGGCCAAGTCCATCTACTTCACTGTTCAGTGGTAGCAAGTATGTGGACCAATAACTCAAAATGATAATGATAATGATAATGATAAATAATGATGATTCTGATGCATAAGACGTAGATGAGCAGTAAGAAATCAAATGGATTATTAGCAGCTCTCAGCAGCAGAGGTTCCAAGGCCAGCATGCAGTGAGGGTTAGAAGTGGAGCGTCTGTGGGAATGTTTTTCTGTCTGGCCTCCCAAATCCCTGTGAGGACGCATCACTTTTACCTCTCATGGTCTTTTGTTATTTTTTGCCACCAGAAACAAAGAGTAGATTGTCTAGTGGTTGCAGTTAGGAACCTTGAGTCTCCTTCTTGACTCTAAAATTGTAAACGCCTTACTCCCCATCAGTATTTGACGCTATCCTTTACACTCCTATATCCAGTTAGGTACTAGACATAGCTATTTTTATGCTCAAAAATTAAATTCCTCAATATTATTCCTCCCTCTTAAAATTTGTGTCTCTTACATTCCCACACTAAACTAAAAATGCATAATCCACTCATTTGGGTAGAAATATGTTATTTTAAAATATTTCTTACTTCAAACTATTTGCTCTGAACTGGTTATTAAATCCAGTGTAGGTAAACCCTTACATTCTTCTAGATTCTTTATCTTTCTCATCTTTCCTATCATTACTGCCTCAACAGAAATCTCCCCTATGTTTTATCTAGTGTAATCCATCTGTTACATCTAATTTTCTTACCCTTCAGTTTTAAACCCCTTCTTCCATTAAATTCACTCCATACTTAGGCCATTTTGTGCTGCTCTAACAGAATATTTGAGACTGGATAATTTATAACAAACATAAATTTGTTGGCTCACAGTTCTGGAGTTTGAGAAGTCTTGTGAAAGTCTTCTTAGCAGAAGTCTCATAGCAGAAGGCAAAGAGCCAAGACTGGGCCAAACTTGCTCTTTTATAATGGCACCAATCATGAGGGTGGTTGGGTGGAGCCCTCCTGGCCTCATCACCTCTTAAGCTTCCGCCTCTCTTTTTTTATTTTTATTTTTTTTTCAGGGACATTACCTTGCTCTGTCATCCCAAGTAGAGTGCAGTGGAATTATCATAGGTCACTGCAACCTCAGACTCATAGGTCCAGGGAATCCTACTGCTTCAGCCTCCCAAGTAGCTGAGAGTACAGGCATGCACCACCACACCTGGCTAATTGTCTCCATTGTTAGTAGAAACAGGGTCTTACTCCACCTCTTAATACTGTTACAATAGCAGTTAAATTTCAACATGAGTTTTACATGTGATTGTTAACCCAAAGTAATCAAAAGTATCAGAATCCAGTGTAAAAATGATTGCTCAAACAAAAAACCTAAGAGTAGCCACTGGGGTAACACAAACTCCAGAGTGATACAGGTCGCCTTCACCTAGTCACGCAGACTCCATTTTCTGGGCCCAAGCAGGCTCATAAATGAGTTTGACCAAAGTTCCATCTATGCCACCACTCCCCAGGAGGAGGGGAGTGCCCCAAACAAGACCACATTCCTACACAATCACAGCTTTAAAAATTAAATTCTATCAACAGGCCTCTGGTGCCAATGGTTGTGACATATTTTAGACATACATTACATTTCCCCAAACTCTCTGCCTTCAGGGAAGAAAAAACTGTATATAAAGCCCTAGATAGAGACCCCAAATTGCCAACCCACTCGGGACCCCCACTGCTGGGCTGGAGGCTTCGTTTCCCCTCTTCTCTCATCTATCAGTAAAATCTGTTCTGGCTCTTACATAGGGTGGTCTGTGAATTCATTCTTCAGTTCTCCAAGACCAAGGATTCAGCAAAGAAATTCTGGTAACTAATAGTGCTGAAGAGGACCTCAGGAAACTTTAACCCAAAATATGAGTCCTTGGTATAAAGAATATTTTGAATTAAAGGCTCTTAGAGACCAGTAGAACTTTGGAAGGGGTTTTCCTTTTTCCTTCAGAACAAACAAAAGAAAAAAAATAAACACCTCAAAAGAAAAAGCAAATTTCCTTTCTTTTCTACCTCAATATATTATAAGGAAAAAGATCAAGAATGAAACTAGATCGATCCCAAATCATTTTAAATATAATACCTGTCTTTCGGGTTAATTTAATTTGCAAAGAAAATCATTTACAAGTCAATCTGTTTCTCCTTATCTATTCATTCTCCCAAGTATCTATTCATCCTCCTACCAACCATTTATTGCCCCTACATAGAATTATCTATATTTCTTATTAATCTCTACCCACTAAAATAAAGGTATGGAAATTTCTGGAGCCCACTGAGATGTTGTGTAATCACTCTGATTCTCCCCATGTGCATGGTAAATGAATTTCTTTCTCCTCTCCTTCCGCTTTATTCTGAGTTTATCTTTTAGTGAACCTTTCTGGGCAAAGGGGAAATTTTCTCTCACCTTCACAGTGCTCTGAAATCAAAACGTAATGTTTTGCTGATATAGACTGAAAAAGAAAAAAAAAATAGTAGGATTATAATATTTCTATATAAGGCTTATTTATGAGTTACAATAATTTAATTAGTTCATTTTCAGTTCCATATGGTTTTTTTCCTTGTCTTTATAGCCCATTTTCAATTTCTTTGCACTTTAAAAGAGTGTATTTAAAATTCTGTCTTATATAATATGATAGCCATGAAGTGTCTGGGTGAGAGGAGTAAGAAGATATCCTGTAATGAAGATCAACAGCTAACTTCCCTCATGCCCTTTAGTCATTTGCAATGTTTTACAAAGCAGTGCAGGTAAGAAAAAAGAGGGTCTATAATCAGAGAGACAAAGGTTACAGCGTCCTAGGTTACTGCTGCCTGCATATGTAACACAGGTCTCATAATCACATTCCTTTACTGCTTGAAATATTTTAAAGTTTCAACAGCTTATATTTTGAATTATTTATTTTCATAAGACAAACATTCAACCATCGTGTTCTACTCTTCGTCTTCCAGAACTCATGTCCTTCCCACATATAAAATACATTCATTCCGTGTCAATAGCCCTTAAAGTCTTAACCGATTCCAGCACCTACTCTGAAGTTCGAAGTCCAGAGTTTCATCTAAATCAAGTCTGAGTGAGACCCAAGATATAATTCACCCTAAGTCAAATTTCCCTCTAGATGTAAGAATTGTGGAATTAAACAACTTAAATGCTTCCAGAACAGAATGAAGGGGCAAGGGTGAAATTAGACATTTCAATTTCAAAAGGAAAAAACAGAAAAGAAGAAAGGAGTAACAGGTTCCAAGTAAGTCCAAAAATCAGCAGGGTGAACAATACTAAATCGTGACTCATCTTATAGACACATTTGGGTGAGGGCTGCAAAGGGTGCTGGGGCCCTGAGGCCTCAGGCAATATCACTCCTAGGGCTTTGCAGAGAAGGACTCACAGAACAGCTCTCACCGCCAAGAGTCTCCTCTCCCGTGCTGATGTGCTGCTACTGGTAGCTCTATAGTTCTGTTTACTCTGGAGTGGCCCTGCTCCTCTCACTCCCTTGGGCATAACCCTAGCGGAGATTCTCTGCAGCATCTTCACCCTATGTCAAATCTTTGCCTGGGCCCCCAAACTGTCCATGAGATCTTTTGAAATCCAGGTGGAGAAAGTCAAGCCTCCACAGCTTTTGCATTCTGTGCAATGTGCAAACATGATCAACTCACAATCAAGGCAAGTTAATAAGATAAAGAAGTAAGTTTAATGTGAGCATGGGGAGAGTCACAGAATGACTACCTGATATCCTAGTGAGGTCAAGAAACTTTTATGTCCTCTTTTTAGAGAAGGGGTGAAGAATATAAATTATTCTGTTTAGAGGTAATAAATGGTTTCCAGGGAGGATAAACGGAAGTGCTGAGCAGATTGACTTGTAAATTAACCTGAGAGACAGGTGTATGTTTACAATAACCCTTCCTGCAATATACTGATATAATAGGATTGGGAAGGGGTGTCAGTGGTCCTTTGGATAGGTTCATGTGGTTATGCAGATAGAGGGAAAACCTCCTCCAAGGGTCTTCTGATCTCTAAGGGCTTTTAATTCAAAATACTCTTTATACCTGGGAGTTATATTTTTGGGTGTAATTTCCAGAGGTCCTTGAAGCTTAGTGCCATGTGAATGCTGCAGTTTACAGCTGTACCTTCTAGACCTGCACTTGGAGCAGCACCTCGGCTTGCATGTGCCATGACTGGGTGGCTACAAAGTGCTGCACCAGAAGGTGGGGACGAGAGATGGGAAACAAGCCTGGGCAGTGAGCCTGTTCCTGGTAGAAATAAGGAAGGAGGAAGAGGAGCAGAGACAGTGGGAGATGCTTTGTCTACAGGAAAAAATAAATTGATGAGAGGGGGCTTCCAAGAAAGAACAGCTGCCTTATCCAAGGGGGATCTAAGGAATGGACAGATGTTTGCTCTGTGATAGGGGTCTCCAAGGACTGACCAGTCAGAAAGAAGCAGAGAAACCACAAAGTAGAGATATGATCAAGGCCAAAGGGGGGGTCCTTGGAGCATGCATATAAGCAAAGTGACAAGGGACCTACCCCCATTAACATAGTAAAAATTATACCCATTAACCCCATGACAGTTTACAAATGCCATGGCAACCCTTGGAAGTTAAACTATAAGGTCAGGAGAAGGGAGGGGTCTCAATTCTGGAAACTCTTCACCCCTTTCCCAGAAAATTCATGAATTTTCCATCCCCAGCTCATTATATTATTAGGGATCAGCATAAAAGGACAGACTAACCCTGGGAGGCTGCTGTTGCTTATTGGAGCAGTCTGCTCACTACTGATCTTTAGAATACATTATACTTTCTATGCTCTGTCTTTAAACTCAGGGTCTCCTCCACTCACAGAGACTGACCCATTCGCTCCTTCTCTGGAGTGTACTATGCATATTTAATGAATCCTGGTGCTTGGCTTGCTTATATCTGTTTGGCTTGCTCATTTGTTCCATCCACTTGGTTCCTGTAACCATTCTCCAGTACAGAGAACCAGGCACAGGAAACACAGACCCGACATCTAATTGTCATGCTGGACCAGCGTTTTGATTCTGAGCACACACTAGGCCTCTCTTGTCATAGATTGTCCACCTGGGCCTTGGCTCTCTGGGCTCGTGATGGGAGAGACGGCATCAGTCAGCTCAAGAAGGCCTCTGAGGGTGCCCTTCCCTTGTCCTAATGGTTGAGTCGGCACTCCATTCTCAGTTCTTGGTGTGCTCTCATCCAAAGAATGACCAGATATGAAACAAAGAGTATAGAGCAAGAGCAAGATACCCCAACCACTGATGACAAACAAGAGGCCCTGGGTATGGTCTGGGATCTTGTTTTTAGTGTCTGAATTGGACCTTCCTCTTGGTTCAGACAGCACCACTGACCACTTTAATGACATGATATAGGTGACCCTGGGTCATGTTCCAGATCCTATTATGCCTAGACTGCCTGGCACATAGGCTGAGGAATTCCCTGCATTCTCTTTCAAGCTAGCAGGACATTCCTCATTCTCCCAGGTATAGGATTGCTTGAGGCAGCACCAATGTCAGGTGCCCACCTTTGTTCCTAGAAAGGCCGCCATTAGAGGTCCTAATTCTCTACCTCACATTTCCCCCACTCGCCATTCTAGAGAACCAAATCATTGGTAGTGGTGCCAACCCATCTGGCTGCTTTCTGTTAAGAGGAGTGATGACTCCTGTTAAGGTGGCCTCTTGCAGGTTCTCTGGGGTCTCTCTAAGGATTTCATTTTCTGTCCTTGGTAGATGGTTGTAGTGGTAAGTGAAAGAAAGTGGTAGGTACTGGGTCTGATACAGAATGTAGCGTCATTTGTAGCTTGATGGTCTTTCACAAACAGAGGAAAGGAAGAGTGAGAATTGTTTTTTAAGGAACCCAGAGCCGCCAGTGACCATATAGTGTTGAGTGCTCAATTTTTCAAAGTAGGTGAGGAGGACAGAGCAAGCAGCCCCAGTATCAAGAAGAAAACTTAATGGCTTACCTGCTATCAGGGAGGGCTGTCCTTAGCTTCAGTTCAGTGATTGTTATCTGGCAGGGGGCTGATAGGAGCAGCTTCCTTTATTGTACCAATCTGAGGTCAACTCTCCATCTGAAATAATCCCATGGTACCAAGTGTGGTCCAGTGACATGTTTGATGGCACAAGTGACAGGGAGCTTTGGATGGCCTGTCCTTCTTGGGGCAGGCAGTCTTTGGCCCAATGCCCTGTCCACCTGTCCATCAGCAGATGTTGTACCTGAGATCCTTTTCTTTGGATGGGGCTTTGACAGTTGGACCACATGTGGATCCCAGTGCTGCCAGTCACTGGGCAAGCCTACCCTCCTTTCTCCATTTCTTCTCGTGAGCCTGACACTCAAGTTTAAAAGGTCTTTTATAGAAAATCGAATTAGTGTCAGTGACCATGTCACCCAGAGGGTAGGAGGGTCCTGGTTAAGTCTCTAGACCTTTTCCCTAATATCTCATGCTGCTTTGATTGATCACTTGTCTTTTAATATCACCTGTAGCTCATAGAAGTTGAGATGTGGTAATGTGGTTCTCCATTACCTCCAAGAACCTATCCAGGAAAGCCACAAGGTTTTCCTCAGGCCCCGGGGTTATGGAAGAGATTTTCAACAGCCTTTTGCCTTGTGGACTTGAGGCAAACCTAGACAAAAAGTAGAAAGTTCTCTCTCCCATTCTGCTCCTGAGACATTGTTACCCCACCCTGGGTCCATCATGGCTAAAACTGCCTCACCCACTGAACAGCTAAGATTTGAAAGGCATAATTTGATGGCAAATTTTTATGCCTCTGTGAATACCCTATATTTCTCAAAATTATGTAATGTCTGGTTTCAAATAGTACGTACATCTTTTGAAATCATAGACTAGACTCAAGAGAAGGAATATCTCTACATATCTGTTAGAGTGTCCTATGTAGCTCCCCAGATTCTGTTTTATTTGTTTTAATTCTATAAAACTAAAGCACTTAAGGATGAAGGTTGATCCAAATTCCCCTGCTGCTTGCACCAACAGTAGGAGCTAGGACACTTTTCTACCTGTAGAGGTAGAGATGGCCCTACCTCCCCATTGGTAGGGCCTACTCAGACTTCCTTGGCATAGCTTGGACAGATGGGAAATTGAATAGGGTCTCTTAAGACCATAATATTACTCAAGTAAGTCACTTTGAACACTCCTTGCACCATTGAATATTTTCTCATAAATAAAAGAAAGCCTGTACATACATATTTCAGTCCATTTTCCTTCCCTTTTTCAAGAAGTCCGATTGTAAGATGCTGGGATGACTTAGAGTCCCATGTGGCTGCCACTTTTCTTCACTGTCCAAGCTTGTATTGTACCTAGGTAATTGTGCAAAAGAAGATTAAACATTTTTTATTCAGAGTATCTGCATTAAATTTGTCCTAGTTTGAGAGAATGTATTCCCAAAGAATGTTAAGAGGGAATTTTGAGATGTGTCCACATACCTAGAAAGCCAGGAGAGAAAAAGCAGGGGGTAAGGAGAGACTTTGACAGTTGGGACTTGTTGTTGCTGGGTGTTGCCAGGTAGAATGATCCAGGCTATTCAGCTGAAGAACCAATCCAGACAGCTCTTTTCCAATTCATAGGAAAAGGGGATGTGCTTGACTCCTCAAAACTATGAACTTATTTTTTTTTAAATTAAATCATAGCTGTGCACATTAATGCAATCATGGGGTACAATGTGCTGGTTTTATATACAATTTGAAATGTTTTCATCAAACTGGTGAACATAGTCTTCATGGCATTTTCTTAGTTATTGTGTTAAGACATTTATATTTTATACTTAGTAAATTTCACATATACCCTTGTAAGATGCACCGTAGGTGTGGTCTCACTGATTAGCCTCCCTCCACCCCTCTCCCCCCTCCCCTTTCTTTCCCCTTTCCCCTTTTTCTCGGGCTATAATTGTGTTATAGCTTTCATATGAAAGCTATAAATTAGTTTCATAGTAGGGCTGAGTACATTGGATATGTTTTTTTCCATTCTTGGGGAAAAGTATTCTTGAGATACTTTGCTAAGAAGAATATGTTCCAGCTCCATCCATGTAAACATGAAAGAGGTAAAGTTTCCATCTTTCTTTAAGGCTGCATAATATTCCATGGTGTACATATACCACAATTTATTAGTCTATTCATGGGTTGATGGGCACCTGGGCTTCTTCCATGACTTAGCAATTATGAATTGGGCTGCAACAAACATTCTGGTACAAATATCCCTGTTATAAAGTGATTTTTGGCCTTCTGGATATATACCTAGTAGAGGAATTGTAGGATCGAATGGCAGTCTATTTTTAGTTCTCTAAGTGTTCTCCAAACATCTTTCCAAAAGGAACGCATTAGTTTGCATTCCCACCAGTAGTGTAGAAGTGTTCCCTTTTCTCTACATTCACACCAACATCTCTGGTTTTGGGATTTTGTAATGTGGGCTAATCTTACTTGAGTTGGATGATATCTCAAAGTAGTTTTGATTTGCATTTCTCTGATGATTAAGGAAGATGAGCATTTTTTCATGTGTCTATAGGCCGTGTGCCTGTCTTCTTCAGAGAAATTTCTCCTCAAGTCCCTTGCCCACCCTGAGATGGGATCACTTGTTCTTTTTATGCTATTAAACCTTTGTCAGAGACATAACCTGCAAATATCTTCTCCTACTCTGAGGGCTGTCTGCTTGTTTTACTTACTGCATTCTTGGCTATGCAGAAGCTTTTTAGTTTGATGAGGTCTCAGTAGTGTATTTTTGTTGTTACTTTAATTGCCTGGGGAGGTCCTCCTCATAAAATATTCTCCCAGGCCAATTATTTCTAGTGTTTTCCTTGCACTTTATTCTAGTATTTTTAAAGTTTCATGTCTTAAGTTTAAATCTTTAATCCAGTGAGAGTCTATCTTAGTTAATGTGAAAGGTATGAGTCCAGTTTCAGTCTTCTACAGGTCTCCATCCAGTTCACCCAACACCATTTGTTAAATAGGGAATCTTTTCCCCACTGAATGTTTTTAATTGGCTTGTCAAAGATCAGATAATGGTAAGTAGCTGTGTTCATCTCTTGGTTTTCTATTCTGTTCCACACATCTAACCCTGTGTTTTTTGTGCCAGTACCATGCTGTTTTGATCATTATTGATTTATAGTATAGTCTGAGGTCTGGTAGTGTGATTCCTCCTATTTTGTGAATATCGATACAAAAATATTCAACAAGATCCTAGCAAACAGAATCCAGCAACACATCAAAAAATTTATACACCATGAGCAAGTGGGTTTTATCCCAGGGTCTCAAGCTGGTTCAACATACATAAATCTATAAATATAATTCATCACATAAACAAATTAGAAAACAAAGACCATATGATTCCCTCAATTGATGCAGAAAAAGCTTTTGATAAGATCCAGCATCCTCTCATGATCAGAACACTTAAGAAAATTGGCATAGACGACATCTACAGCAAACCCCCAGACAATATTATCTTGAATGGAGTTAAATTGAAGTTATTTCCACTCAAATAAGGAACCAGGCAAGGTTGCCCATTGTCTCCACTGCTTTTTAACATTGTACTGGAAATCTTAGCCGTCACAATTAGGCAAGAAAGGGCGATCAAGTGTATCCACATACAGTCATAAGAGATCAAACTTTCACTCTTCACAGATGATTTCATTGTATACTTGGAAAACACCAAGGATTATACTACAAAACTGTTAGAAGTAATCAAGGAATACAGCAGTGTCTCAGGTTACAAAATAAACACTCATAAATCCATAGCCTTTATATATACCGATAAAAGTCAAGCTGAAAAAACAGTCAGGGACTCTATTCCATTCATAGTAGTGCCAAAGAAGATGAAATATTTGGGAGTTTACCTAATAAAGGATGTGAAAGATCTCTATAAAGAGAACTATGAAACTCTAAGAAACAAGATAGATGAAAATGTTAACAAATGGAAAAACATACCATGCTCATGGCTGGGAAGAATCAACATTGTTAAAATGTCATACAACCCAAAGTGATATACAATTTTAATGCAATCCCTATTAAACCTCCACTGTCATACTTTAAAAATCTCAAAAATATAATACTTCATTTTGTATGGAATCAGAAAAAACCTCAAATAGCCAAGCCATTACTCAGAAATAAAAACAACCTGGTCCTTTTTAAAATCACTGGCATCAGCAACTGGGTGGGTAGCCATGATACAGAAGGCACCTTCTGGGGAGGAATGAAAGATGTAGCTTGGAGTTGAAGGAGAAAGGGTGATGAAATCAAGGGTATAAGTATTTAACTGTGCCCAGCGTAGGAGAGACACTGTGGGGATAGATGCAGAAGTGATGCCTTAAAGTAACCCAGATCTCTTCATATAAGGCACATCCATGGCTTTTATACCTTTTGGTCCTAAAAGGACCCAACATAGTGGGCACTGAGAAAGTCTTGCCTTCCCTTATTATAAGGCCACTGAGCCAGACACTAGATGGCTCAGTGCTGGCAAAACCAGGGGGATGAAGCATATTTTAGCCTTAACTAGGAAAGGGACTATAAGTACCCCACCTGATTGAGAAGAAAAGTATACTGTCAAACACACACAAAGCCTAGAAGCACAAGAGTTGGAGTCAAGAGTAGGGTGACCAGAGAACGAATCTCTAAGATCTGTCTTGTTACAGAGACGAGGCAACAGGATTGACAAGTCTATGTTACCTATAGTCTCAGATGATACTTTGAGTAACCAAATTTTGAGTGTCAGTAGCTAACATAAGCAACTTTTTCAGGGGTATAAGCTAAAATAAAAATTTAAGGCCACTAACTAACTAAATGGATCCCTTCTTGCCAGGGGGATCCCAGAACCCTAAAATTGAGTTGCTGGCCATGAAAAGGGAGGTCAAGCCCACCTAGCATGGCTACCTTCCTTTTAGAGAAACTTTATTTATTCATAATAATAAGATGATAAATCATTAACAGGCCTAAGGCCATATAAGACACAGGTTAAACTATCCCTGTAGCCCATCAATTTACATAAGAGATCACTTGGGTTTTGTTAAGATCACTTGGGTTTTGTTATATATCCATGGCTTACCTCAGATTAACAGACATTTTTATCTTAAGCTAAAACATTCAAAACCTTTAGGCAAAACTTCATTTCTATAGCCAACTACATTTTTCTTTTTTTTTGAAATGAGGTCTCACTCTGTGCCCTGGGTAGAGTGCTGTAGCATCCTAGCTCACAGCAACCTCAAACTCTTGGGCTCGAGACAGCCTCTTGTCTCAACCTCCCAAGTAACTGGGACTATAGGCACCTGCCACAATGGCTGACTATTTTTTTTTTTTTATTCCTATTTTCAGTATACACAGGGTCTTACTCTTGCTTAGGCTGGTCTCGAACTCCTTGAGCTCAAGGGATCCACCCACCCTAGCTTCTCAGAGTGCTGAGACTACAGGCATGAGCCACCACATCCAACCTCTTCAACCAATTAAAAATCTAAGAATCTTTAACCCACATGAAGCTTCTAAGTCCTCACCCTCTTTGAGGTAGCCTGTCTTTCCTGGTCAAACCAATGTCATCCCTCTATATTCTAACTTAGAGTCTTATGTGTAATTCATATATCCTATTAATTCTACAAATCTCAGACAAACAATATTTTTTATACGTGCCTTGCTATGGCGCTAAAAAACACCAATTCTTACTTGAACTTCTTTAACAGATGGACAATGTGCAGAGTAAATGATTTCTGGTCTTGCAGTACAGATCGCAGGTACAATATTATGCTTATTTCTGGGTCCAATTTAGTCCTAATGAAAGAGGCAAAAAAATTTAGAGTAGGGAGTGGTCAGAAATCACATTGCATGAGAAACTTCTGAAAAATTGTATACCTAGAAAAGAGACTCATAATAAGGGATAGAATAATTGTTTATAAATATTGAAAACTATAACTTAGACACAGCAAAATCATTTACCATTCAAAAACATGGTAGAAGGCTCGGGGCCTATAGCTCAACCAGCTAAGGCGCCAGCCATGTACACCTAAGGTGGCGGGTTCGAATCCCCAGCC
>NW_003852404.1:16742283-16765083 GCF_000181295.1 Otolemur garnettii | reverse complement strand
TGGTAGAAAAAAAAATGGCCAAAGCAGAAAGGAAGATGTGTACTCTCTATTTTATAAGGAACAAACACTTAATGTTTGAATTTATTTAGAGATAGAATGGTATGCTTCATAAAACTACTCTCTCTGTCAATGAAAGTATTAATTAAGTAAAGGCTTGATAATCCCCTGCCTGAGGAATAGTGAAAGGATTGCCCATAGTTGGAAAAAGCAGTACTGGATTATCTGAAATCCATTTTTCAAATTTAATATTCTGTGATCTAATTATATGTTTTAAAGAATACTAAGTGACCAAACATCCATTGTTATTTTCGTTAAAGTGAACAAAATACAATATACCTATTTAGAAAATATATATAATATATATATAATATATATATTAACTATAATTTTAACCCTGTGAATGTTGTTTAACTTGTAAATGGTTCCAGAAGTCCTTAAGCCCATAATTATATGTGTATACAGATTTTGTATTAAGAGCAACTCATGGAAAGAGTTAAAAATCAAAAACAGCCTGAATTCTCACGTATGGGTTTTTGTTCAAATGTATTATTAGCCATCCATTCATTATTGAAAGTTTTGATATGCTGTAAGTGAAAAGATAGACGTCAACTCCTTGTCTTGCAATGAAGATATATCACTGTGACATGTATTTAATATTATATTTTGTCTAGGTTGATAAAAGAGATGCCTACTTTTTTATATTAATATGTTAATTTATAACAATATATACATTACAAAATATAAAATTACATATGACAGGTTTAAGGTTTGCAGTCGTCATCTCTGGCACAGTATTTTATTAAATTTAAAATCACTGCTAGAGACGTAGTTGGAGATAAAGACACGGAGTTAAAGAGCCAGGCTCAGCAGTCACTCCAGTAAGCAAGCTACTTACTCTTCTATTTTGCAAGGCTCAGTTTTTTCATCTATAAGTAGGTCTAATAGTCTATTTACCTTACTGCAAGTAAGCAAGCTACTTACTCTTCTATTTTGCAAGGCTCAGTTTTTTCATCTATAAGTAGGTCTAATAGTCTATTTACCTCAGAGAATTATTGGAAAGGATAAATGTTAATGCATATAAAACGCTTAGCAATGGATGGAACACTGTGTGCTTCTTGGATGGCACAGACTGCATCCTTTTGTGATTATTGCTATTAGTATTAGGTATGTTTCCAAAGAATTTCATCTCTAACTTCATAAGAGACAGGAATGTTTTTCAATCATCAAAATCAATGCATTGACATATGTTTTTGAAAAAGAATCTACTCCTTAGAATTGCTCAGAATCTTTCCTTGTCTTTGCCTTTACTAATGTCATTTAGAAAAGCTGCTATGGAAGGGCGTCACGTGCATTTAAACAGACACACGTGCAGCCTGTTCTTTTTCCTCTGACTCTTCATCTTTAAGTTTACTCTGTGACTGCCCTATTTGTACCAGACAAACAAAATCTCTGTGTGCAAACGGTACCTAGGGGTGAAGGAGTAGACGAGAAAACGATTGTTTCTGTGAATGAAGGCGACAAATACCATGTTGATGAATCCTTTTAGTTTTTGCCCTTGAGAGGGTAATGTTCTCATAGCTCAGATGGAAATTGAAACCTAGGATTTGATGCCCATGATCTAATGGTCAATCTATTGTGACAATGTATTTGTAAATTCTAATCTAAGACAATTGAATAAAGACATCTGTTACATATTATGCTATGTTTTGAATGTCTTCCTCAAAAATTCACATGGAAACTTGATTCCCAAGGCAGTGATGTTGAGAGGTAGGACTGGGTGAATCCATTCATAGACCAATGGGCTATTGAGAAAGTAGGTTACTTATCACCAGAGCGTGGGTCTCGCATCAGACTCTTTTGCCATGGCATGCCCTGTGCCAGACAGGCACTCTCCAGGGCCCTCAGCGGCAGCAAGGTCCTCACCAGAAGCAGCCCATCAATTTTGGACTTGGCAGCCTCCAAAACTACATGAAACACTTCTTTTTTTTTTTTTTTAATTTATAAATTACCTAATCTCAGGTGCACAGTTACAGCAATAGAAAACAGACTAAGAGATTATAAGAATCCTAGATTAGATCAAGTCGATAGAAAAGAAAGCAAAACCCAGAAGGCAATCTGTGCAAAAGCCACTCATTCTGCTGCTTTGGGCTATTCATCCCTTCACTTAGCTTTAAGGCCGAGCCCCCCTAAGTGCCGTGAGCATTGCCATTCTAATGCTGTGATCTATGAATTCATCTCCATCTGTGAGTTTGCAAAATAAAACAAAATAGAGTGGACTTGCTATTTCTAATCTATAGTTTTGATTTCAAGAACTATGAATTCATGAAAGTATGTAACTGCGATTTGATCACTGACCTTCTGAACCCATCTCAGTCATGAATCCTGTAATATGTGCCTCTATACTTCAGGAGAAGCTGCTTAGAGACAAATCACTTTGGTGCCAGATTGAATGCACCTCTCCGGCGAGACCGGATGGCATTTCATTCCTATGCAGAAGCCTTGCAAGCTTCGCTCTTTGACCTTCTGGATGACATCTTCCACCCACTAGTCATTATTTTCTACCTACAGCTCACTAGGATGCCTTAGCAGAGCAGTCATTAGAGCTCCACAGGCAGCATAAATGGCCAGACATATGTATGGTTCCATTGTCAGAAATTGAAGGGGAGGAGATGAAAGGTAAAAAAAAAAAAAAAGGGGCCTCCAAACTTGCTTTTATTCATGACTGCTCCTTTACTTCCCTGACTCTGAAGCCCACTGTTGTTGATTTTCCTGTGATCCTGGATTTCCTTGTGATATTTCAAACCACCCCATCTTTCAAATACTAGTTTAAGTTGGCCTTGTTGTGGTACTATTCCAGCAAATATCAGATGATGTTTCTGTCCTAGGATTCTGAAAACTGCCTTAAACAAAGGTTAAAATGTATTTAAATAAGGCATGTAGGGATAAAGCAAAATCAAGCCTGGAGGATGACATAAACCCTCTGAATAGCTTCCTATGTCATAGCAGTGTTTCCAGTGGAGGGAACAGTGCTGAGAGGGTATTGAAACAGAGGCAAGTAACCCATTTCCCCTAATCCCTTGACACTTGTCACTCCTGCTTTCTTGTGCCTTCTTTACTCCCCTCCCGCTTCACCTCTTCTTTTAATATCATCTCTTCTTCTTTGCTCTCATATTTTAATCTTTTATTTTAATTTTTCCCCTGTAAAGATTTTTTAGAAATCAAAAAGGGTTGCTAGAATGCTGAAAGCTTCCTATTTTCTGCCTATATGAAAATTATGTTTTATTCTATTAATGATAATACATTGGGAAACATAAATTATGTTATTATTATATTTTTAGGTGCCATGGGTTTCACCATTCCGTTCCATCCATCAGTAGCTATTGTGTTTTATTTGATAGAGAATAGGTTGTTGAAACTGCAAGGGGATTTTGTTCTAGGTCCAGTTGCTCATAACACAGAGATCCGATTATTGAGACAAGATTGCCAACTGCTTAGTGTCAAGAAAGGGGTTTCAGGAGTATGAATAGAAAAGTCTGGTGACAAAAGTAAAAAAAGCGTAAAAGGAGCCCTGGAATTAACAAAAGGTTTGTGGATATGAAAACACAATGCCTGTGGCAGCCAGCTGTGTCCTGTTAATGTCCAACACCGTTTCCAGCTTGTAACTCATGGTAAGGTAATGACCACAGTTACAGAACAATGCACACCACAAACGCCATAACCTCACCTAGAGAGAATATACAAGTGGGAGCCAAAATTTGGTAATCTGACAAAATGAAAAATTAAATAATATTATGCAAAAAAAATACATATAATATCTAGTGTGGGGAAAGAATATGAAAAAAGGGTGTAGAGTAATTAGATTTGGCTTCTGACGTTTCTCAACAGGCAGATAGAAGATATTATTCACAAAGAATAATAAAAACACCACCACGCAGTTACCAGGAAAGTAACAACAAATAATTATTGCTAGAAAGGAAAATGGATAGATAGCAACTGAGGGAATCTCTGATCAATGAGAAACAGACAAGAATACCTAAGGACCCAGGGGGACCAGTGAAACACTTCTCAGATAATTGTAGGGCAACTGAGATGAGGTACTTAGACCTGTATGCTGTCTTTGGGTTGGCATCTCTCTTTTCACTTGTGAGAAAGACCTTTTTCCTTTTCTCTAGAAAAGCTTCATGCTTGAATAAACTCTGCTTTTGTTCGGCCCCACTGGAGAATCTCAGCTACTTTATTTTCACTCTCCCCTTACTCTGTTGTCAGTTTATCTCAGCCAAACTTGCTGGTTTTGGTGAGTGACTAAACCAGGCCTACAGAATTTTGGTAGATCAGACGGGACTTGGAGACCCCCAACACCAAGAAAGAAATAAATTCTTAATACAACAGATATTCTGTTGCATGGGAGAAGCTGGCTTAACTGTGTCTCCCCAAATAATGGATATCATGGGCTTTTAAAGCAGGGGTCATGTACCTTGGGACAGGTTATGGTATAGCTAAGAAAAAGCTAAGCATGTGTGGCTTGGGGAAGACTGGTGAGAGATAGTGATTCTTGGCAACAGGAAATCTTCAGAACCTCAACTCCTTTCTTTAACTTAATATTCACCATTTCTGGGGAACAACTCAAAGTGTCAAGTAGTTATTTAAGGGAGGGGCTTATACAGAAGTCATTGAAATTTGTTCAGTGGGAGAACTGGTTCTACCATTAATTGTTAGAGAATAAAGATTGGACTTAATTCCTGCCCTAGTGATGAGGAGAGATGGGATGACATATAAAACAGAATTGGGAAATTTTTGGCATAAAGTAAGTGACTAATAAGTAGTATCAAATAGTTGGACAAAGTGACAATATCATTAGCAGTATCAGTGTGTAAAGTATGTAAACAGACTAGGAGGTTTGCGTGGAAACCTGTTTCTCTTTTACCATGTATGTGTAGCAGGAGCTCTTGGAATGAACTCGAGTTTGTTTCAGGCAAATTCACACACATGTGGAATGTGAATAGGGTTGTTGCATTACCTTGCTGGCATATTATTTAATGCTAAAACCCACTGATTATGTAAAAATTACATTTACAGTGTACAAATGTATATAAGTAAGATAATCATACAGTGAAGAGAAAAATTTTTATACATTGAGAGAAAGACTGAGAGACTCATCCTCAAGCTCTGCTCTTAGTCTTGCCATAACATTCAGGCTTTTTATCTAAATATCTTCAATATATTGCTCCAGAGCTAATTATTTTTATTATTCTTTGTGAATAATATCTTCTGTCTGCCTGTTGAGAAATGTCAGAAGCCAAATCTAATTACTCTACACCCTTTTTTCATATTCTTTCCCCACACTAGATACTATATGTATATATTTTTTGTATAATATTATTTAATTTTTCATTTTGTCAGATTACCAAATTTTGGCTCCCACTTGTATATTCTCTCTGCCACCTGCCATGCATTTTATGTAAGTTACACCATTATTTTACCTTTCAAAGTAATTAATAACCACCTGCTATGTCAACTTGCTATATACTAGACAATGCTTAATTTTATAAGAAGGCCCATCAGTTTCCAAACCATGCTATCCTCCTGCCAGCCCTACAATTGAGTTTCCTTTCCTTCATATCCTCACTATGTTTAGAATTGTCAGTTTTAAGAATAGCTTTTCAAAACTGTGTATTTAAAGTACTAAATTTGCTAAACTCATGCATATGTGTTCAGTTGTGAAATTATCACCGAGGTCAAGATTCCCTCTGCCTCCAGCTTCCTTGTATAACTTTGTAAGTAATTTATTAAAACAAATAAAAACAATTCCTATTTTCCAAAGTGCTAAAGTGGTTATACTATTTCACATTTACATCACCATCTTTTTCAAAAATCAGTTAACCAGGTAGGTGTCCAGTCTATCTGTCTCTGGAAGTGATAGTCTGTACTCTTGATCTCTTCACCCATTTTTAAGCTAATTATCATTTTCCTTAATTAGCACAGCTTTGTGATAAGCTTTGAAATTGTATTTTGTATTTCTTTAACTTTATATTTTCATATGGATTTTGGAATTAGCTTAACTATTTCTCTAAATATCTGCTTATATTTTAATGAGAATCTTGTTGAATCAATGTTTTTCTTAAACTTTTCACTTCAGAAAAAGTATTAGCTTAAAATTTCCTCCTTAATATCTTCAGTGAATATGAAATTGTAGGGTTCAAATAATTTTGCTATATAAGTTATAAGTTAATAGTAATTTTCTTCTAAGATCCACATTCAGATGAAGGTTATTTATGTCAGATTTCCTATTCCTTTAGATAATGCATGTTATAATTTCTGATATTATCATTATCTATTAATATAGTCTTTATTTTCTTGCAAACTTTCACAATAATGTTTCTAGGTGTCAAATTTTTCACAGGCTGGTGCTCTGCAGGAACTTCCAATCTGAAAACTAGTATCTTCTTGAGGCCTGGCACAATTTAGTCATTCATATCTGCCCTGATTTCTCCTAAGTGAGTTCTTTGTTTAGGTATCCAACACTTACTTTGGGAGCTGTTATTTTTTTCCTACATGCCTTTGGACTTTGTGTGTTCAATCATATTTATAGATGGAGTAGTAGATTTTTAGTGTAGACAATTCATTTGACTTTCTAGCTTTTGCCATTAGATTTTTTTTCTTTGCTTTTACAGATTAATCTGAGTAGGACATGCTCAGTGAGAATTTTGTGCATCCACACACTTTGTGTCCCCCGTTTTAATAAGTAATTGATAGTGGCAGCCCAGAATGATGCTCTTCTGCACCAGACAAGTGCTGAGGAATAGAGACTTCACTCTGGGGTACCAAGTTCCATGCAGCGACCTCAGCTCTTCTCAATTGCTACACTTCATCAAGTAAGGATCTGATTGGCTTCATTAGTCTGCAGTTTGCTCTCTCTGGTACTTACTTTTTAATTTTTTTTCTTTTTTTCTGTTTTTTTTCCTTTTATCAATATTAAACAATGTACATATTTATGGGGTACATGTGAGTGTTTTTTTTACATGCATAGAATGTATAATAATCACATCAGAATATCTATCTGCTAAGGCCACAAATAAACTTCTAGTGCTCTCCTATGAGAAATAACTCTCATCTCTCTCTTATTAGATATTGATGATGACAGGGAATCACCAGCTTTGCTGCAAGCAGCTTTCCCAGAGATGGAAGATGTGACACTATGGGACAGATTTGCACCTTCTGTTCCCAGTATAAGAAGTCTCAGAAACAAAGTGAAGGGACTTTAGCAGCTATATTTGTTCCGGTGGACAGAAAGGTTTGGGGTGGGCAAACTAGGTCAACAGAAAATAACCTAAACTTTGTAAAATGATTCAAAAATATTTATTCTTGGCTGAAATGGCCAAGGAGAGCCATGCCCAAGAAGACTTGAACAAGTAGTGTCACCACAGTTGGGTTACAGTTTGGGTTCATACATTTCAGGGAGATAGGAATTATGTGAAAAGTCATAAATTAATATGTGAAAGATGAGCATTGGTTGTGTCTGAGAAGACAGAAGATCTCAAAGTGGGGAGTTCAAGTCATAGGTGGGTTTAAAGGTTCTTTGATTTATAATTGATTAAAGGAATGACGATTTGTCTAAAGGCTTGGAATGTTTTAAGTTAAGAGAAAGAATTCTGTTAATCAGAGACAACCCACCGGACTCAAGTGGTCTGTTAAGTAACTTGAGGACCCGCCATTCCTCTAGGGGGCTCTACTGTAGGACTAAGGCTGTGCAGTTTGTCTTACGCAGCTGTAGGCCTGTTAATGAGTTATGAATGATATCTCCAAGAAAAGGGTGGCATGACAAAGGCCTGTCTAATCTTCCTTCTCATGGTCAGCAACTCAGCTTGAGGATATTTCTGGGGTCCTCTTGGCCAAGAGGATGTCCATTCTGTTGTCTGGGGAGCTTAAGATTTTACATTAGTTTATTTTATGCTATAACTACTACTTTCTATATCGTCAGGATGGAGGTGAGGGGAAACGTGCCCTTCCTCTGAAAATTCACTGAAAGATGAGATCACAGTGAAGACAGATTAATAAGAGAAAGAATTTCTTTACTGTGCTCACAGGGAGAAATCACAGGGTACATAGATAACCCAATTTTCCAATGGAGTTTCTGGATCTTTACACAGGCCTTTTAGAGAGGAGGGGCGAAATGAAGAGCAGAGGGTGATAAACACTTGATAGGGAGGTCAAAAGGATGTGGGGGAAACAAACTGACTTACAGATTACCCCAGGAGACAGGTACTTATGACCCAAAAGAATTGGGCCCGGATCTCTTTCTCATCTTCCCTCCTTCCTGCGAGGGACCCACTTCCAACTCTCTTTGGAAGTGCTCTAAACTTTCTTTCTACATAAAATCTCTCTGTTACCCTGAAAAAAGAAAATAAGATAGGTCCATCTATCTTCATGGCCTTTCTGAATATTTTGAGATAGTGGTGTGGGGTGAAGGGAGTCAGTTATGCCCTTTGACCTGACCAGTCCAGTTTATGCAGATAGACAGAGGACCTCATGCAGTGTTTACTGACCTTGAATGACCTTTAATTCATAATATTCTTTATACCGGGGTCTCGTATTTTGGGATAAAATTTCCATAGCTCCCTCACTGGAAAAGTTTGTATCATCAAAGGGAACTTAAAAGGAATACTGTGACACCATGGTTTGATTTGAACACTAACTGAATAAATTAGCTCATGGAATTCAGGTGGGATATATTTTGGCATTTTAAAGAACTATTAAGGTATTATTAATGATGTTAGGAACTTCTAAAAAGAGAATCATAATGAACCCTGAGAAATGTGTGGTATGTGATAGGAAGTGTCAACATAGTTTTGCCCCAAGCCAATGAAATATTAGAAAAATATAGACATAGTAAATATCTACTCCCATGCCATCAAGATAAATATTTTCCTCCTCTTCCTTGGAAGGCCTCCAATTTAAATAAATGAGCCTCAAATGCTACTGCCCCTGGGAAAAGCTCCTTGATGCACAAGGAAATGAGTCCCTTAATCCACCATCCAAGCAAGGCTAACAAGAGAATATCATATCACTGTTGATTAATTTTAAAGTGGACATTGACCAAATTACCTCAGTCAGAGTTCTTGCCTGAGGTTGTTCAAACTATTACTATAGAAGAAAAACAATTTCTTTATGTTGATAAAAGTTCTAAGTCATAAAAACATTGGCATGTTCACTGGTTACATTTCCTGCTGTTTAAAGAAAACTGTTTTAAAACGAAAGAAGATAAATCCAGCATTTTGCAGGAAAAAATGAGTTGGTTCTGATTGCATTGCACTCTCTGCTTCAGCTGTTCACAAGCCCATTTCATCTCTGCCACCTGCATTTTGGTTGTGTACATTTTCATTGGATTCTCTGAAGAAATATTGTTTATATTTTTTCATAAATTACTTTGAGTTAGGTTTGTGTCAATTGGCATCCAGGAATCTTAAGTAATTTTTCAAAGTTGAATATCTATTTATGCTCACTAATGACTTTATTTCATTTTTTTCAGAGTAAAGTTGATAAGTATTGTCATAGCAGGTCAAGTTCACTACAAATTATAGACAGATGTATTTGACTGTGCTAGGAACATAATTTTATATTAAATTTTTCTCAATTATTAATTAATTCTCAGATTCAAGTGTTGGCTCATGGATAATATTTATAATATCTGAATTTCCAAAAAGAAAACTCACCACTTCCTTAATTTTATAAATCCTGATTTGTACACAGGGTTTGATGTGTTTTTGTTTTGTATATCACACTAATATCGGTTTAAGGTGTTGAAGAGAAGGCTCAGACTATATAGCTTAATACATATGTTATCACTATACATTGTATTAGTATTTTAAGCTATGATACCATGGCATTCGTCTACCCAGGGCAACAGAGTAAGACTCTGTCTCAAAAACAAACAAACAAACAAAATATATAAACACATACATAATAAATTAAAAAAGATGTACATATGATTTTTTTAATGCAGAATCTCACTATGTTGCCCTCCGTAGAGTGCCATGGCATTATAGCTAGCAGCAACTTCAAACTTTTGGGCTTAATTGATTCTCTTACCTCAGCCTCCCAAGTACCTGGGATTACAGGCTCCCACCACAACACCTGGATATTTTTGTTGTTGTTGTTGTCATTATTGTTGGTTAGCAGGCCTGGGCCAGTTTCAAACTCACCAGCCCCAGTGCATGTGGCCGGCACCCTAACCCTAACTGAGATAAGGGCACTGGTCATCACTAAGGACAGACAGGACCTCTGGTCATCAGCACCCAGGCCTGGTAGCAAGAGGGAGGCCTAGACAGCTCCTGCTTCAGTGGGACTAACCTGACTTGGAACAGTGGGTGGTGCTCAGGACACCCCTTAGCTGGGCACACCAGCAAGGTCATTGGCAAACCATGACCATGTTTGTTTGATCCAAAACACAAACAAACAAAAGGATGCATAGATGATTTTAATGAATAGATTTTTATCTGTTGAACATAGGCATTAAAAATGGCATTAAAACACAGATATAATATAGAACTTCTGTAAGTTGACCACCTATGAGACTGTAATAAACTGGTCAACATAGGGAGGTAGTTAGCATACATACACATAGTACACGTCCAGTCTATTAAAATTAGGTCAACTTAAGAAGGTGGTCAATGTGGTATAGTCAACTATACAGATTCTACTGTATGACAGTAGTCCTTCCCTCAGACATGATTTTACTTTCCTAAGTTTCGGTTACCTAGGGTCAATCATGGTTTGAAAGTATTAAACAAAAAATTCCAGGATTATAAAATTCATAGGTTTAACGAGCTGCTGTTCTAAATAGTGTGATGAAATCATACATTTCCCTGCTTCATTCTACTCAGGACCTGATTCTCTCCTTTTTTTCATTGTACCCATGGTGTCTTCACTCCCCTCCTGTTATTCTATAGTTTGTGTGGTCAGATCATCTGGTATCACACTACTTGTGTTTAAGTCACCCTTATTTTACTCAGAAAGGTAAATGCCCCCCCCCCCCAAAATGCAAGAGTATTGATACTGGTAACTCCAACATGCTGAAGGGAAGCCTGGAAGTGCTTTCTTCAAGTTAAAAGATGGGGCCAGGTACAGGGACTCATGCCTGTAATCCTAGCACTTTTTAAGGCTGAAAAGGTAGGATTGCTTGAGACCAGGATTTTAAGATCAGCCTGAGGAACATAATGATACTCTGTGTCTACCAAAAAAAAAAAAAAATAGCTGGACATAGACTACACATCTGCAGTCTCTTGGGTGGCTGAGATAGAAAGATTGCTTGAGCCAGGAGTTTGAGGTCACAGTGAATTATGATGACCACTCTGAACTCTAGCCCAGGCTATAGAGCAAAACCTATGTCACAAAAATAAGAAATGGAAAAGGTGGATATTCTTGACATGGTAAGGAAAGTAAAAAAATGCTCAGTTTGCTAAGATCTATTGTAAGAATAAATCTTTTATCCTTGAAGTTTAAAGAAGGAAGAAGAAATTTGTGTATAATGTAGGGGGGGTTTCGTTCTATCTATGGTTTCAGGCACTGGTGGGCTTGGAACTTTTACTCCATGAAGAAGGAGGGACTATTCTACATTCTGTATGTACTTATGTGTGTGTGTGTATATACACATAGTAAATATTTTAATAGTTTAATTACTTTAAATTGCAATAATAATCTGTAATAATGTTACTTGAGCAACTATATAAAATCACTCACTATATTAATTTTTAATTGTTATTCTAAAAATGCAATATTTAAGATGACAGTTTTATTTGATAAAGGTATAAACATTAATGATATTTCATAAAGGGACTATTAAAACAGTATGTTTTAATTTATTGATCTTTTAGATTTCTAGAAATCTATTCCATCAATTTCTTTTAAATGTAAGCATCAGGCAACCTGATGAGATAGATTGGCATATGGACAATATATCTATAGCTTCTTTCTAAGGAACGTGGAGCTATATGCATCATGTATTTAGAAAAATAACTGTTTTGGAACTCCTGTAGAGCTTCATATATAATATTAACTTATATGAACTGTAAGATATATTGTGATGATGACATTTCTTAGAAGAGATTATTTCTGACCACTGACCCTCCAACATGTCTGATAAAAAATTTCTTATTCCTATGGTTAGACATGACTTTTGCCTCAACTGTTAGTTAATTATAATCAACAGTTTTTCAGTGATAATATATTACCCATATTTCTAAAAATAAAAAATATATATAAGACAATGAAAAAAAATGAGAGGAATATTTAGCAGAAGGGAACCAACCGAAATGTGGACTGGGTTGGGATGTTCAGGTTCCAGAGCAGTAACTAATTTTATCATCCTTCTTGCTTAACCTTGCAAAGATGATTTACCTAACATTATCCTAAAAACTGATTACTGATGGTTTTATCAACAACAAAAAGTCCTATCTTTGAAGCATAGAACAATGACAAAATTATCTTAGTTCTGTGATGACAAATATTGAGAAGGATTGTACAGGTAAATTCTGTTATCCATTAATACTTCCCTGCTCTAACCTTGTCCTTGTCTCCCTTTGTTGCTTAATTTATCCTAATGAAATCCATTTCACACACAAGCTCTAAACACAGCCTTGTTTGACATTTTCCTTTTCTTCCACTGAGATATTAATTCAGTTCTGCAAGTAGGTTAGTTTTAATTAGGAAATGTACTAAATAATTTGTTTCTTCCCTTGCTTTTCGTGATTCTCTAAATTCTTTTTCACTACCATTGGGAATGTTATAATAACCCTTTACTTTGCCAATCAGGTATGAGTATTCTTATTCTTCACTAGTGATTCTCAAATTTTGGGTCTCAGGACTCAGTTACACTGTTAAAAGTTATTAAAGACCTCAAAGAACTCTTATTTATGTAGATTCTGCCTATTAATATATGCTGCATCAGAAAGGATACCTAATAAGTTTATTTATTTATTCATCTTAAAATTAAAATCCCGTTATATATTAACACGGTTACATAGTTTTATGAAAAATAATTAATTTTAAGATAAAATGTTAATGAGAAGAGAGGAAATACCTTTTTATTTTTGCTTATCTATGTAACAGAAAACAGATAGATTCTCATGTCTGTTTTTTATATTATTATTATATTGTATATGGCTTCACACAAGTATGTCATTTAAAAAGCCATTTTTATCTTCTTAACATAGTTTTCAGATAATTGTGGATATTCTTTTTTAATATACCATCAGACTCCATGAGTGGGGGTTTGTTAGTAGTTATTTCCAACAAAGAATTAGAAACCATATCAAAAACCTTTACTTTCTTATATTGAGATCTGTTGATATATCTGTGCTTTGAATCTTTTACTTGTTTGTGAGTTTGTAATATCTTGCACTGCTCATTGGAAAATTCTGGTTCCCTACATTGTGAAGAGCTCCCATACATAGCTAAATGTTATTATATAATACAGAATCATATTTATCTTTGTTATCATCAATAATATGATCAGGAAAGTAAATATGGAAAATGTCAAGTTTTTCCAATTGTTCTTTACTTAAAAGCTCAAATTTTACCATTAGCAAAAATTATCATGTGCTGTTTTCCCAAGGTAACAATATCACTCAATTGATTTTTGGTAGTCATTCTTTCTGGTCTTTATTTATTCACTTTTTGGAAACACAGTTTTGCCCCAGTACGCCCCAGCCAGAATGCACTGGCATCATCATAGTTCATTGCAGCCTCAAACTCTTGGGCTCAAGTGATTCTCTTGCTTCAGCCTCCTGAGTAACTGGGACTAAAGATGTGCAACAACACACCTGACTAATTTTTCTTTTCTATTGTAAAGATGGGTCTTGCTGTTTCTCAGGCTGGTCTTGAACTCTTACTTCAAATGATCCTTCTGCTTCCATATTCCAAAATGCTAGGGTTATAGGGGTGAGCCACCATGATTGCCCAGTTAGTCATTCTTTCTAGTGAAAGGTGTCTTATCAAAAAAATAAAAAAGGAATGTGTTAGGGTAGCCAAGAGGTTCAGTGAGACACAGACTTCAGCATATAGCCATAGTTGAGGTGAAGGATCATTACAGCCAAAGGATGGAAAGCAAAATCAGGCAAAGGAAAGGCTCATGAAACAAAATCTGCAGGACACCAGGTAGAAGCTTCTGGGATATACTTCATTCTTTAGCAAGTTGTGACAACATGTATGGAATGTCTCATTAATTGAATCTCAATAGCCAGGGCTCTATGGGAGCTGGGTATGTAGGTACCTTTTATCTAGATTTCCAGATTAGCAGAATAAAGCACAAATTCAGCATAAACTACATTGTGCAAAGATCTGGGCATGGTTGGTATACATCCTAAATCCAAGTTCTCAAATATTATTCAAGAGCTAATATTATAAGGAGGACTTTCTAAGGATAGGAAGTCATATCTGATGTGCAGTATATTAGCTCTGTTCTGCACAAGGAGCTAACTCATCTCACTACAAAAAAAAAAAAAAAAGCTGTATACAAGTGCTTTTCCTCAATACAATGAGGATGATAATTTGGTCTGCAGTGCATTTGCTTTATGCATACTTCATTTTGTGATAAATAACATTAAAAAATAGATGCTCAAAGGCCGAGATTAAATATAATTAATAATTTACTTCTGCTTCTTCTGGGCCCTTTTTAAGTAAAACGTGTTTCTTTCTTTTTCTTTTTTTTTTTTTACTAAACATTTGTAAGGATGAAAAATGCAGTAATTGCTCAAATAATTTGCTGCTACTACTTTGATTCATATTAAGGCACAAGCAGTTTTACTCTTCATTGCTTTTGCACCATTATTGCAAATATTAACACAGTGAGGAAGCAGGAAATAGAGTAGTTTTAAACTTTCAGATACTCTGAAAGGTCTTGGAGACACACACACAGGTCAACAACTACAGTTTAGGAACTATTGTTCTACACAATTTTCCCCTCCATTGCTTAAGAAACAATCATGTTTCTTAACAATCATGTTTCTTAAGCAATGGAGGGGAAAACTGTGTAGAACAGTAGTTCCTAAACTGCAGGAACTGGCATTCTAAAGCCTTAAAATATCCTTACTGGCCTTTACAAGTTGGATTAGATTATGTCTGCAAAAAATGTGCCACCTAATCATTCCATTAACCTGATGGTCCCCCCTCTTGGAATGGTGTCCACTCTTCACAGATTCATAATTTGCATCTATTCATTTCCCCATCTCTCCATCTAGACCGAACACAATGTCATCAATATTATCTGAAAACAACGATTTTCCTAAGTAATTAATAGCATGTTTTCGCATTTCTTTGTTCCTTTATTACCCAACGACAGCTTAGTAATTTTAAGTTTTTCAAGCTTTACTCAAACTTAAGATGACTGAAATTGTGACCATTATCTAACTTCTCAACCCATTCTCTCCAGCATTCCCAAACTTAATGTGCAATGATGCGACCATCATTCAAACGGCCACATAATCCAAACACCAGGAAGCTACCTCCCACTGTATTCTCCCGCAATACTATCGCTAATTCTTTACAAATACCTACTGTTTGCCTTTCTTAACATCTATTTAATTTTCTTGCTCTTTTCTTTCTACTACATCTATTCTATGCATTGTCATCATCTTCCATGTGAATCAGTGCAATGATCTCTTAGCTATTTCCCAACATTCATCCTTAATCTTTCAAACACTTTTTTGAAAGATGATCACAGCTACTAATCAAGTTGATCCCCCCATATGAACACATGCTTTGTTTAAAACTCTGAAATAGCTTAGCTTTGAACCTTAGCGTAGATATAAAAGTCCTTGATTACAAAGTATCTTGTGCTCCAATCGTTGTCTACTTCAACAGCTTGATTTGGTGATCAGACTCACTCACCCTGTAGCTTTTTCTGCCTGCACAGGTCTTACATTTGTTCTTCAACTGCATAATGCTTCCTCCTTCCCCAGAGCCTGAATGTGTGTGTCTTACTCTCACCATCAGTAGAGAGTAGAACTGTTGGGCTTAAGCAATCCTCTTCCTCAGCCTCCCTAGTAGCTGGGACTACAGGCACTGGCCACAACACCTAGATGGGGTCTCACTGTTGTTTAGGCTGGCCTCCAACTTCTGAGCTCAAGCAATCCCCAGTCTGGGCTTCTAGAGTGCTAGGATTATGGGTGTGAGTATTGTTTCATTGTTTCTACCCTCCACCCCCACCTACACCTTATTGAAATATCATTCGTTTTGATCTCTGGTCAAAAACAATTAACTCAAAAATGTCTACTAGAAGTTCTCAGAAAACAAGGCAATTTTTCACATCCCCCACTCCCATCATCTTTTGATAGCATTGCTTGGATTTGAGATTTTTTAGTTTATTTGTAAGATTGGTTGATTGATCTCTATTTTTCTCAGTGAGGTTTTAGAATTGTTGAGTTGAAATGCATGTTTTATTGTGCTTCCAGTTTATCAGCTCCAAACAGCATCTGACTCATTTTAAGTGTTCAAAAATATTTGTCAAGGCTCAGAGCCTGTAGTTCAGTGTTTAGGGCACCGGCCACATACACTGGGGTTGGCAGGTTTGTACCTGGCCCAGCCTGCTAAACAAACAATGATAACTACAACAACAACAACAACAAGAACAAAAATATCTGAGCATTATACTGGGCACCTGTAGTCTCAGCCACTTGGGAAGCTCAGTCAAGAGAATCCCTTAAGCCCAAGAGTTGGAGGTTGCTATGAGCTGTGATGCCATGACACTCTACCGAGAGCAATATAGTGAGCCTCAGTTTAAAAAAAAAATTGTCAAAATTGTAAGTAATAAGTCTACAATAAATGAGACAATGTGGTGGTGGTAGTAAAAGAACAAATACATCATAGATCAATGGAATAGAAGAGAGTGCCTAGGGACAGACCCACATGAATATATTTAATTATCTTGGATAAAGGGGAAAAGGTAAAAACATAATCTTTTCAGCAGATGGTCTGTAACAATCAGAAATTCCTTGTCCCCCAAAATAATCTCATCCAGACACAGATGTTATGGTTTGAAGATAGAGAGGTAATCCTCACTGCAACCTAATGGGAAGTGTTTAGAGCATGAATGGACCAATGCCGTTACTTAAAGGGCTTTGAGCAGTGAATTATCTCTTCTGTGTTTTCTTCCATGTGGGGATGCAATGCTTGTCCCACTTGCCTTTTGACTTCTGCCAGGTGAGAACACAGCACAAAAGTCCTCACAAGGTAGTAGATGATGGTGTCTAGGACATTATAGCCTCCAAAACTGTAAGAAACTAAATCTCTGTTCTTTACAATTCACTCAGTCTGTGGCATTTTTTTTTTCTTTTTGCAGTTTTTGGCCAGGGCTGGGTTTGAACCTGTCACCTCTGCCATATGGGGCCAGCGCCCCACTCCTCTGAGCCACAGGTGCCACCCTGTGGCATTTTTATTTAGCTCTTCAAAATGAACTAAAACAGAAATTTGTATCAGAGAAATGGGATATTGCTATAACAACCATACAAAAATGTTAAGTAAATTTGGAACTAAGAACTTGGAGATTATTAAGATCATTAAGATTGCTGTGAACAATCATTAAGGGTGACTCTGTTGCTCACCCTTAATTCTCAGAAGAAATAGAGAACGGTAGACAGAACTCAGTTACAGAGATTGTCTAAGTAGTCATGGACAGAATGTTGTTAGAAATATGGACAGCAAAGGACATTTTCATAAGTTCTCCGATGGAGATGAGGAATATGTTTTTGCAAACTGAAGAAAAGGCCATTCTTGTTGTAAAGGGGCAAAAAACTTGGCTGAATTACATTCACGACCCAGGGCTTTGTGGAAGGCAGGATTTAAAAGCAATGAACTAGGGTATCTGGTAGGAGAAATATTTAAAATATTGAAGTAGCTGCATGGCTTCTCTTAACTGTTTTCTCTTAATTAAAAGAGAAGAAGAACATAAAAATTTGAAAAATTACCAACCAGGCCAAGTAAAGAATAAAAAAAGCATGTTCCAGAGAAAATACCAAGGGTATGGTTAAGGGACCTTTGATAAGGAGATTTGTATGGTTAGACAAAAGTCAGGTGCTATCCATCTAAGCAATGGATGATGACACGAAAGGTGCTGGAGAGTTTCAGGCCTGCCCCACCATCCATCATAGGCCCAGAATACCATTGCCTTGAGGATAGAACAATTTAAATAAACAGGCCCAGGGAACCCCTGAGATGTTGGGATTCTCTGTTCAGGACGTCCTTGGGTCTCTGCTCCCCACATTCTGGTGCAGTTCTGCTCAGCTGCCATAACTGTGGCCCAAGGAGGCTCAGACCACCAAACTGAAGGTCACAGTTTCCTGTGACATCCATATGGTGCCGATTATTCAGGATCTCAGAGTGCATGAGCTGTGAGGTTACTTCCAATTAAGTTTCAGAGGATGCCACTAAGACCTAGTAGAACTTTGGAATTGGGACCACTGCAGAGATTTTCACCTAGCAGAGCTTTGGGAACAGGGCTGTTCTTGAGATCCCAGAAAGATAAGGCCACCACCATGGAATGCCAACCAGGAGAGCCACAGTAACTTACCTATGGCTATGCCTGGCTGTCAGATGGTGCTGCCCAGATTTGGAGGCTGAACCACCACCCTGTTGTGGAAACTTCAAGGGAGTTTAGCTACGTGAGGATTTAAACTTTATTTATTTTACAATTTGGAAGAGAGGTTATCTTGGGCTTAAGAAATAATGAAGTGTCACACTTCTTTGGCTCAGAGAATCTGAGAAAAGTCCTTCATTGGGTAGATCAAAATAAATGTAAGTAATACTTCTACATGGATGTGTTAGGAATAGTGTATAAAAATGAAATGTCTTAAAGTTTATTAAATATTTTATACATGCAAATATACAGTAATTCACATGTGCCCCATATGAATTCACTGCTCCTGTTACCATGAAGTCAATTATATATTTATATATGTATTATAAAAATATTAAATATATATTTTAAAGATAAGTAAATATATAGTTAACCCTAGCCCAAGGTTTGAATTGCATTTGTAGCTGGTTTTTCTGCTGCTTCTGCAGAGACAGCCAGATCACTCTTCTTCTTCCTCATCCTCCACCTACTGAACTTGAAGATGATGAGGATGAAACCTTGTGATGACTTGTTGACACTTAATGAGTAGTAAGTACAGAGGGTACCAAAAAACGTACACACATTTTAAGAAAGTGAAAACTGTATTAAAATTGTAATACTCACGATATACCAGTAACAAAGATGAACGCAAGTCACATTTGGGCTCCTCTTATAAATACAGAAGCCAAACATGACTTGGGTATTACACTTTTACTGCAGTTTTTTCCATTCTTAAATTGTGTATACATTGTTTGCACCCTCCGTATGTATTTTTTCCTCGTAATTTTCTTAGTGTCTTTTTTCTTCTAGCATTCTTTAAGAATACAGTATGTAATACATAATATTAAAAAATGTTAATATACCGTTTCAGTAAAGCTGAGAGTCAACAGTAATTAAGGTTTTAAAGAGTCAAAAGTTAGATGCTGATTTTGGACTGTCAAGGGGATCAGTGTGCCTAACTTCCATGTTTCCACAGGTCAAATGTAAGCTCTGGAAACCCCGGGTGGGGAATTTTCTTCTTTGACTAAGTTGATCGTGTCATGTCTTCTGCGGTGAGTGTGGTTCATTCATTATGGAAATGTCTTCAGCCTGGAGACTGCCTGCTTGTGTATCTTCCCTGAGTACTAGAAAGGTTAGCAGCGGAAGGCACTTAGATGGTTCTGTCCCTGATCTAACTTTCATTACCAAGTTCTGGATCAGGGAGTTCTCTGGAGGATTATGCATCATTTAACAGATCATTGCTTCTGCAATCACAGACTCACCAAGTAGAGTCATTATACTTCCTTCTGGAGTAATATCCTTTCTCCCTTAAAGTTCAATTTCTGCCCTGGAGACTGTAGAACTAGTAACCCTGCCTCAAGATCACACAATTAACCTTAAATTGCTTTTGAACACTAAGTTGAGACCCTCTTCTCTGAGAACCTTGTCCTTATTTGCTCAGAGGTTGATAAGTCATTCTAGCTGTCCTCTAATATACTTTCATAAAGCACAGGTGCAGTGATATCAAATCATTAACTTCAGGGTCACATACTGGTCAATGCCCTCTATTTCCTGTTAATGCAAGGTGAAACTGAAATTTATTTCTAAAAACTGTTGCACGTCTTTAGTTTCTGCTCTTGTTCCCCCAGTGTCTCAACTAGAAGGTCAGAATTTAGGTAATTAATTTGCTAAATAGGGCTACCAAAGAATAGTAATTAATAAAAAAAAAACATAGAAATTATCTTATTTGTAAAAGAGGACAGCTGGGTCAATGATATTTTTACACCATTGACATCTAGGGCTTGAATATATCTGTTAAATTTGCTAGTATAGCAGTCCTTTGCCCTATTCATCAGATGAAGTCAATTTCTTGATTCTAACACTATTGCTGAGTTGGGGAAGGTTGAGTATTTCCATATAGTGGAATTCTCTGATAATTTTTCAACTGAAAACAATGGATGTGACTAAATGGAGGATTCTTTTCTATTCTGCACTACTAGTCATAATTGTATGTGATATTTAATTCTAATACTATAATCAAAATACTATTAATTTCAGTAATGGAAAGCTATAATAACGCAATCTGGTAGACAGCATTATTCTTAGTTCCATCGCGCATATGAATTTCTCTTTATGCAACGACAGTCATATGTTTGAGTTTGTATTTTTTTTAAAGTAATAGATGATATAAAGCAGAATTAAAACTAATCTTTGTATTATATTTGAGTCCCTACTCATCAAACATGCACTTTATCCTTGTTTCTCTCTATATCCACTCTACCACTTATCTTTTTTTTTCCAGTTCCACGTCTATTATATAACTAGGATTGTGCAATAACGTTCTCAGTATGTTTATATTTTCTCTCATCTTATTTTATCTATGAATATATATTAATGAAATTAAGGTTTGGTGCTTTCTAATTTTATAACCATTATCAAACCTCCTCAACACTCAAAAATATGCAGAGGGTGCCAACATCTTTCTATCATCTATCTATCTATCTATCTACCTATCTATCTATACATATATATGCACACACATAAATGTATACACATTTTAAAAACAGAAAAACATGAGTTTGTAACAGTCAAGTCACATTTGATCTGCAATTACAAGAGGTGCTCAAATGTGAATTGTATTCATCTGTACATATATACAGTGGCTATTGATAATTATCAAGTCCAATTTCCTTATATGGTTGCTAACAGTCTTACATTAATGTTCCTTTCAAATTCCTATTTGATAAACACACCCTTTATGTGATAAACAAGCAGAGTTTAACCCCCATGTCCTTCCTTCTCTGATATATAAGCATCTGTTTTAATTTATTAATTTGGCCTGGAATGCCTTTACTTGGAATTTGAAGAGTAGATTCAATGAAGCTATTACCTCAGGATGATCTCCAAGAACTAATCTTACTTTAAGATGTTTATAGAACTTTTAGTCCTTCTTTGATGCCACTTAGTATATTCTAATTTGTATTTTTATTATTACTTTGCTGATTTAAACAATCTATTCTACATGAACACAATTATACAAAAGTTTTCATTTAAATTATAATTTTGTATTCTATTATACAGTCTTCAGTAATATATAGGAGTTATTTATTGAAATTCCTTCAAAAATGAAGTGATTCTATTTGATTTAAGTGCAGACTATTTTACTATATTTTGTAAGAAAATGGAACCCTCTTACAAAGAGAATGTTGAGATGTTTATTGATTTTTATTTCTGTGCAATATACTATTTTACTGAAAATGTCTTATCTAGAGTCCAGTTTTTCCAACAGTGGTTCTAAAAGCCACTCCTAACATTGATTCTTTATTTCTCATTCTAAAGTAGCGTTGCTATTTGATGAAGGAGGAACTGAAGAACCAAAGCATGGGCATTTGAGTGTGGAGCTGCAGAAGGAGGCAGAATCTTTTTTTTTTTTTTTTTTTTTATGATACATGCATTTCATTATTTATTTAGATGTTTAAGCTCTCGCACTAAGTTTTTACAAGCTGGTGAACACTGACAAATTATTTCTCCCACAGAACTATAACCACACACTCCCAGACAGTATAAATATATGGTTGAACTAACATTAATACACATCACCATTTTATCAATTACATAATAAAACAAATTATCAAGTATCCAAATATTAAGTTACATAGCTCAAAAGGCATATATAAAATATTTATTAGATGTCTGCTCAATTCATTAGCAGAAACCCACTTTTTTTTTTTTGCAAGAGGTTGGGAAGAAAAGGAAAAAAAAATCACACTTTGAACAAAAATAAGTTGGTAAACAACTTCTGATAAGTATGGGGAAAAATTACAAGAATTTCAGAAATTTTATGATTAAGAATTGTTTTAGCTACAATTAACAAAGCATCTCTACCTTTTAAAAAATATTTACTAAATTAAAGAGCGTATTTCTACATGTCCTGCACAAGACAAAGGCAACATTTTGCTAAAAATATTTAATAGCCCCTCCCATTCCTTTTTCAGGCCCTCCCTGTTAAGTTGCCTCTCAGAGTGCAAACATTAAATTAACTGTAAGGCTTTTTTTGTCTGAAGACAGTAAAGACATGTGCTTCTGTACAATGTAGATTTTCAAAATGGAGGTTTTTTCTAACAGCACAAAATGAGATTTATAGAAAGACATTAAATAGTCACTCTAAGACTTGGTAAAAATCCAAAAGAAAAAAATCAATGGTGGCGCAAACCTGA
>NW_003852404.1:16703772-16740785 GCF_000181295.1 Otolemur garnettii | reverse complement strand
GCGGCAGTGGCGGCGGCTGCAGTGGCGGCGGCTGCAGGGCAGGAGGCGGCGGTGGTCGTCGCGGGGCGGCGACGGCTGCGATGCAGGCTGCGGCGGGGGCACCAGACTCTACCATGCCGGAGGCAGAATCTTAAAGGAATTTTTCTTGGGTCAGTGAAGGACAAAGCAAACTTATTTATTGTGATTTAGGAGGCAGAGTTCTATCCTAGGAATAGAATACATAAACCATTTAAATGTTTTTCTTTGTCACTATTGATATAAAAAGTACGTATCTCTTAGGGAAAGCAAGAAACTTTTGCAGGTAGTAACTCTCATATTCTAGAGACCTCGAACATGACAAAACAGCCCATTGAAAAAATTTGATATTTATAAAGAAAAATCTATAAGACCATTTTGTCACAGATCTCAAATAACTTTCAGAAAGTTATAAATAAAATAAAATAGTGCTTTTTGCTGATTATGCCAGACATTTCCAGAACATGCTAAGTGAAACTGACTACCACTTTGATAACACCAACCTGGAATTTCTCAAATCTACTTACAAATATAATGTTTCCTTCAGCCATATTTTTCTTCAAAAATAGTGGGGCAAGTCTCTGGGTTTATTTTGTCATATCAGAATTCAGAATCAGCCTTGTTAGATGCTGAATTGCCACATGCTGCTGAATTAATTATTAAAAATGACTTCAATTCAAAGAGTGCTGGGTACACTGGAGTGCAGATGCCCCCACAGGAGGCTCGTCTTTGTGACTGTCATGCTCCTTCACTACGTTTCTGCCTCCATCCCTCTCGGAAATGGGTTAATACTTATCTCTTTTCAAAAATGAAATGAGATTACTTAAGAAGTCTGCATCACTTTTACCAAGAAGCAAGAGAAAAGCATTTGTCAGCACTAATCTGGAAGCAGTCCCTCGTGGTTTATTAACATTTTCTGTGAAAGTACTGCTGAAAACTGAATGATAAATGATTTCTGAAGATTGGGAATTCAGACACAAGGTCTTTGGAGGGCTAGTCCCAAAAATACAAGGGGAAAAAAAATCAAATGTCTAAAGACCCTTCCCACCATTGCGATATTTTCCAACGTGGTACTTTCTTCTATTTTCTTCTCCACTATGAAGCACAAATGTAATTGGAATAAATCTGCAAACATTCTAAGATTTCTGCATCAAGTCTGCAGGAATTCACTTCAGTTTATATGAAATGCGTGCAATTTATGATGTCCCTGTTACAAAAGCAAAAAGACATATTTCAGCCTCCCGAGAGTTGTCAGTTGCTACTGGACTTTGATTTACACAAATATAACCATTGCAAAACCACTTGGTCACTTACTGGAAAACAGTTTTGCATGGAATGAAATTCACTTACATTTGGTTACTTTTGTAACATCTAGCAATTGTTGGCTTTTCTAATCTGTGCAAGTGTATTTCTTTAAACATGAGGCATCTTTTCTATCTTTCCTACTGATACTGGACAGGTGGCTCCCCAGCCAGCTCAGCTGGCAGAGGAACCAGCAGTATGGGGGGGCTTCCCTCCCCCAGAAAAGGCTTCAGTAGCCAAAGAAACCAGACAGGAGTGGGGAAAGACACTGGTGATCCCTCCAGTGCATCCCTGATTGGTCTATTTTCAAAACCTGCTCCTGATTAGTCTGTTTTCAGGACCTGAAAGCTCATTGGACAACTGCCCTTATATAAGCCCCTAAGCAGAGAGCCCACACACAGACCTCTGCAGACCTCAGAGAGAAAGAGAGAGAGCAGAAGAGCAAGAGCTGTAACACTTGTACTGCTGATCCTGCTCTGCAAGGAGGTTTGACTCTTTGTAAGTGCTGTAACACTTATATTATAAGACCTGCCTTACTGTTGATCCTGCTCTGCAAGGAAGCTTGGTTCTTTGTGAGAGCTGTAATACCTGTTGAATAAAACCTAATAAAACCTAATCTTTTGCTGATTCTGTGGTCTGTGGCTTTGTTCTTTGAACTGCCGAGACCAAGAGCCTGGAAATCCAGTATCAAAAATCTGGTATCGGCTCGGCGCCTGTGGCTCAAGCGGCTAAGGCGCCAGCCACATACACCTAAGGTGGCGGGTTCCAATCCCCAGCCCGGCCCGCCAAACAACAATGATGGCTGCAGCCAAAAAATGGCCAGGCGTTGTGGCGAGCGCCTGTGGTCCCAGCTACTTGGGAGGCGGAGGCAGGAGACTCGCTTGAGCCCAGGAGTTGGAGGTTGCTGTGAGTGTGATGCCATGGCACTCTATCCAGGGGGATAGCTTGAGGCTCCGTCTCAAAAAAAAAAAAAAAAAAAATCCGGTTTCACTACCACTTACAGTGTGGAAGATGTGTTTAGCTACAAATTGCCTAAGTATACTTTTTAAAAAATATGTAATTTTTAATTGACAAATAAATATTTTATATATTGAAGTGTGAAATACGATGTTTTGATACATGCACACATCAGGTTAAATCAAACATATCTATTACCTCGCATACCTGTCATTTTATTTTTGTAGTGAGAACATTTAAAATTTACTCTCTTGGCATTTTTAAGTACACAATGCGTCATTACTATTTACTATTGTGTTATAAAACAGATCTTCTGAACTTATTCCTTCTGTTTAATTCAAATGTTGTATCTTTTGAGCAACATCCCCCCAGTTCCTTGCATCCCCTTCTCTTGGCTCTGGCAACCATTGTTCAAAGTCCCTGCTTCCATGTAAGTAAGAGCATGCTATTTGTCTGACTATATTATAAACTGGAATTTAAATACTTAAAGTTCAGCAGTCTTGATATTTCCTATTATCCTTCTGGCCACGAATTTATCTTTTCATGAAAACATTCAAATAAAACAAAGAGACTATAAATCAAGAGTAGGTGAAAATAACAACAACTCTGGAACCTGGTTGGGAGGGCTTGGATCCTACTATCAGTCATATGCTCTTGGTAGAGTTTTTTAATTCTACCACGTCTTAGTTGTCTCAGGCATCCAGTGGAGATAATGACATATTATTTAGTAAGTACTTGGAAAGGATTAGATATATTAATAATTATAATATATATAATAAATAATAAATATAAAGATATAGAATAATGTATGTCACATAGTAAGGGCACAATATACAACAAGAATTTTAATTTTTATCACATAAAACACAATGCCATACTATTTGGCTTTGCACTTATTCACAGCACATTGCTTTGGATTCCTCCAAGGCCAGGAACATGCTAAAGACTTTAGCAATGTGCCTTCCATAGATCACAGGCTGTACCCATTTGGTTGAAAGTTGTAATTCTTCTGTCAAGTTTTATACTTCATTGAGTGAACTCCTATATGGGACTAAATGGGGCAGGGTAGGAAAAATATGTTTAACTTCTTTTTTTATTTTTAAAAAATGTATAATATTAGAATAGTAGGGGTACATCTGTTTTGTTACATACTTACTTTGGTTTTGTACAGATTGAGTCAAAGTTATAAGTGTTCCCTTCTTATCAGGTAAGCCAGAAATCTGAAATCATTCTTTCCTTTATCTTCTCTCTTTCCCCACATTTAATTTTTTTCTAGATTCTTTAGATTTTGCTTCAAACTTGATTTTAAAATATGTGTGTTACTCCCATCTTTTTGAAGACCTTGTTATTTATTATTGGGGACACATATAAATGTTGTCCTCATTTTGAAGTCTTCCTGAATACCAACTTATTATCCTCATTTCTGACAGAACAGTAATTCTCATCATCTGGTAATTTTATTTCTTTGCATAAATTTATTCAGAAGTTTTACATTGCGCTCAGAATAAACTTAAAATATGTAAAATAAAAACTTTCATAGTTTGGCCCTATCTGTTCAGTCCTATTAGCTGTAATGTGCCCACATCTTTCCTTTTCTTTGTTCATGGTGTATTCCTGGGTACATAGTCTTGTCTGGGTACATAGTCTTGGAGTAGTGGTGAGCATTTTCCTGAGCCTCACCTGTGGAAACCATCATACTTGTACTTCCAGGCTCATCTCGTTAACTTTCCAGCCTAAAATAAGTTAGAACTTTGATTTGTGTTTTCTAATTATGTTGCATATTTAGTCTTATTAGTTTTCTTTGTTCTTATATTGTGAATGAAAGAAACAATTTACCACATAGTCTATCATCCTTTTGAGGGCAAAGATTGAGTTTTGTTTTCAGTATTACCGAAATCTAACATGTCACTGCACTGGGAGGCCATCACTAAAATGAATGTTGAGGGACTTATGCTATTTTACAATAACATGCTTGATATCAATCTTGATCCTATATGTTATAGCCAACTGGATTTTTTTTTCTTTTTTGTCAGGTGCCCAACATTTAAGAGGATTAATTTTTCTACAGTCTTAACATGATGAAAGGGCCACCCAAGCTAGGTCAGTCAGTAGAGCTTCAGGCTCTTCACTCAAAGTGATTTTATGTCTAAAATTTTTTTCCAATGTAATATTTTAGAAATTGAATTTTCAGCGTGGATCTGCCCTTCAATTTTCCTCCTTCCCTGATCTTTATCAACTTGTGCTTACTTTTCTTATAGTTTTTCAGCAGTTCTTAGGATATTGCTATGAACGAATTCTTTTAGTGAGTATCCCACAGGTCCAGCTAAATGGCATAGATAAGAACACAATATCACAGATTAATGAACATGAACATTATTGTTAAAAGCCCTTTGTGGGGGGGTACCTTGAAAATGTGTATGTGAATAGTATTGTAAAAAGGAATGAACATAGTGAAAAAAATCAAATAGCCATTAAAATCACATGGGTTTTCATGGAAAATAACAGAAATTACACATTCCCTAGAATGACTTAAAAGTTTTATAGTTTTGAAAAAAAGTTTATTAGTTTTAATTATGTTCTCTGTTCAATTGACTGTTTCAAAAATTGAATATTTATATTGAATATTAAATTATAGTATGTCTTTCTTTTGGAAAATATGATAATATATATTTAGTTATATTATATTCTGTTATTCTTTGATGATTTGGAGGATAAATATGCAAATTATAATCTAAAATATTTTTTGTTTTTTTTTCTTCAGTACCAATGATCTTAAGGTATACACAGTTAATTGCCAGATTTTAATCAGTTCACAGATGCATTTGTAGAATGATAGATGCATTGGGTACTTAAAAATTGGGGGAGAAATTCATTATACCTTATAACCAAAATCCTTTAAAATCAAATATTTGAGTTCTGAATTTCAGTTTTAGAATCTTTGTGCTTAACTCAATTAGTCAAAAATAGTTTTTTTGCCCATTGAATGTGTTAAATGCTCTGGGAGACTTAGGAAAGAAAAACCTTTGCTCTTGAACTAGGAATTGATTTTCTCTAGAGACAAATGGAACTTGAACCTTGAAATGTATGAGCTCAATGTTAAACTCCAAATCTATGGTATCTGAGTAGGTGCTACATTTGCCAAATTCCTTCCCTAAAGCTATTTGTTCTGAGTCCTGCCCATAAGAAGATCAATGAAATGCAAAGAAAGAAATCAATAAATGATTGAGCTTTCTCCTGCATCTTCATTAAGAGAATACAGGCTATGATTTAATTCTGAAACATATTTTAAAAAATGAAAATCCCAGGCGGCGCCTGTGGCTCAAGGAATAGGGCGCTGGCCCCATATACAGAGGGTGGCAGGTTAAAGCTCAGCCTCGGCCAAAGCTACAAAAGAAAAAAAAAAAGAAAATCTATACGTACTGCTAAAATTGAGCATTAACTGATTCTCCATTGGAACCCAGTTGTGTTAACTCAGCCAAGTCCTTAATGATGGGAAACATATACATAAACACAGACACACAGCTATATGAAGTTAATAAAGATAAAATAAATGCCAAGGGACTCATCATTCAAATGAAGATGCATAATACTGAGATACCCAATACATTTAGAAGCCCCATTATCCTGATGTGAGTCTCTTTCCCTAAAAATACATTCTTTCTCTTTACCATGGTTAAACACTGTCCTTATTTTTCTTTTAATCATTCTGATTTTTTCATAGCTTTTAACTTATTCATCTTTTCTGAAGTACACATTGTTAGGTATTGCCTGGTTTTAAACTTTACATAAATCGAATCACCCCATATATTCTACAGTGATTTATAATTTGCATCTTGTTCCTTTCACAATTGCATTTCATTCATTTTCAGTTCTACATATGACTCAGTTGTATCAATAAGGCTAAAATGCCTTTCATTCTAGTCTTGATGGGCCCTGGAATGTTGCCAGCATTTTACACATACAGACAATGATACTACAAATATCCTGCAGCATGTCCAAATTATACATGTTTATAAATTTGTCTAGACCAAGTGCTGATAAGTAGAATTGCTCCACTTTACTAGGAATTGCCAAACTGCTTTTCAAATCACATTTCCTCCTTGACTCTTTACCTATATGTTATCGATCTTGATCCCATATGTTATAGCCAACTGGCTTTTTTAAAGTGAGACCCTGTCTCTAAAAAAAAAAACACAACAACAAAAGTTACAGTAAGCTAATTTACTACCCATCATCAGAATAGTTCACTGTGCCCAATAGACAAGTTTTTGTCCCTCGCTCCCCCTTTTTGGTTTCCAGCACCCTTTATATTTATTCGTGCCTGTATGCACCCACTGTTTGGGTCCCACACATTCATGAAAACTCGTGGTGTTTATTTTTCCATTTCTGAAAAACTTCACTTGGGATAATGGTCTCCAGTTCCATTCAAGTTTCTCCAAAAGACATTGTGTTATTTACTTCTTTTTTTATGTCTGAGTAGTACTTCATGATATATACTGGGGGTACCAAAAAAATGTATGCACATTTTAAGAGTTGTTGTCTAAGTATTACTTTTCTAAGTTGTATTGAATTACAGTTGCGATGTGTAGCATGATATTTACTCAAAAGATGGTCTTAATCAATTGAATGCTAGCATTACCATACAACAGGTACAAATAGGATAGATTTTTCTCTTAAAATTTTTTCTTTATCCTTTCATGAATCAATGGGCATCTAGCTGATGCCACATATTTGTGACTGTGAATGGTGCTGGAATTCAGGTATAGGAGTCTATTTGATAAAATAACTTATTTTCCTTTAGGTAGATAACCCATAGGTGGAATTACTGGATTGAATGCTAGGTCTATATATATTTCTTTGAGGAATTGCCATTTTGTTTTCCAAAGAAGTTGTGCTAGTTTATATTTCAACTAACAGTTTAAAAACATTCCCTTTTCACTGTATCTGTGCCAAGATTTTTTTGACCTTTTAATAATGGCCATTCTGATAAGGGTAAAGTGGTATCTCATTATAGATTGAATTTGAATCTCCCTGTTAAGTAGTAACACCAAGCACTTTTTCTTTTTTTTTCCATTTGTATATCTTATTTTGAAAAAAATTCTGCTCATGTCTACTATCTTCATGTTTTATGTGATGTACTTTTGGTTCAATGAGTGTTCAAAGATAAGTCAGAAGTAAGTATTTGAGAAAAAAATATTAACTATTTTAATAAAATCTGAAGATAACAGTAGTCTTCGATACTCTAATTCACATGTCAGATTAGAGAAAACCCACAAAGGAGTGATTCACAAGTTTCAAAAAAAAGATGAAAACACACCATGGATCATGTTCATGTTTTGGAATAATATTGGTCTTGGACTTCTCAATAGCAGCTGGGAAACACTGGAGCAATGCTCTCCAGCCTTATGAGGAAAAAGACAATCTGAAACCTGGATTTTATACACAATCATGGAAGGGAGGACACAGACATTTTCAAACATTATGTTTCAAATAATTTATCCATAATACACTCAAACTCAGAATGATATGAGAGGATGTGATGAATTTAAAAAGAAGAAAGAACTAATTTGAGAAAACAGAATATCCTACACAGGTAAAGAGCAACAGAAATTCACAGAATATGAGTAAAGGAAAATCCCAGAATGGCAGCTACCAAGAAAACAGTCTTCTGGAGCTGGAGGATTAAGAGCTCAAGACTGTGTAGGTGTGGAAGTTTTGCACTGTGGAAAGTTTTACTGAGATCCATGTTGAAGAGTGGTAATAGATTTGTGCACAAAGACAAAGACAACAAAACAGATGGGGTAAAAAGAGTACATTGTTAACACTAAGAATAAAAGTTGCCTGAGGAAATAGTACAGTGATATGAACAAAGTAATGACCATTTTTTTCATACTTATGGAAATGATAACATTGCATTAGAGAAGGAAAACTCATGCTATATAATCATTTCATTCCAAGGATTTCATCTATAACAATTTCTGTGAATTTTTGCAGCGGAAGTAGCTCTTCTGTCTTCAGAATGAGCAGTTAGGCATTCCCAGGACTTCTCTGGTCATGATAAAAATCATAATCATAATTCCTTATAGTTCTGAAATTCCCTCGCAATCTCCATTCTTTCATTACTTTGTATTTCACTTGTGAATTTTAAACCACACTAGTTAAGTCCTGGCTCATTAACTTTTACATTTGTGTATGACTTTTCTGTCAGCTCAGTATGCAATTACACGTTGATATTATGCTGGTTTCTTAATAAGTATTTTCAATAAACATCCCGCTACAAAAATAAACACTGCCTTTTAATTAAACACTTGTGATATCGCTTTACTAAGAGAACTCCTCTCTAATATTTGCTTTCCTTTTCCACACAAAAATTGAATGCCCATGATATGTCTGTGTTCATCGTTCCCCTTTTGCTATCCTCTCCGCCTATGCCTATTGTACTTTGAACCTGAAATTGCCTCATCTTTCTTTACAACATTGTTTTCCTCCATACTAAGTCATTTGATTTTCAGGATACATTTATGTGGCAATATCTCCTATCTTAAAACAAAATAAAAGTTGTCTCAAACTTCCCTCCTCCCCCAGCTACTGACTTTTCATTGCAAGCTTCACAAGTATCTATGGTCTCCACTCTTTTCATCCTAGTCTCTCATCATTAACCTGCTAGAACAAAGCCTTTACAATCAAGAATTAGATTGTTTTTCAGATTAACAATTATTTTCACTTCCAATGATCTATCAATAACCTTTGATGTATTTAATCTCATCTTCTTTCCTTGGTCCTTCCTATATTGTCACTACTTGTTTTATTTACCAACATAATGGTAACACTTTTATCTCTTTTGCTAAATTATCATCTATTATAGTTCAGGTTTTGTGAATGTGCCAGAGATCAGTTCTGGGCCCTTTCTCTTTTTATCTCACTTGTTAGATGGTCTAACACTATACATAAACACACATTCACATATAAACACACAGTCTTTTATAGCTTCACTCTTCTGAACATTTGACCTTAAAAAAGCCTATTTCTCACTAATTATTTCTCTCTGAAAGTCTACAGATCATATAAAACCTAACATGTTCAGAATAAACTTGTCCTATAGCCCCATCCCTGTATCTCTTCCCATAATCTGTTTCAGTATGCTACTGTTTACTCCAAGTATGAAGGGTATTTATCTATATCTATTTTTAAGATTATTATAATTCTGATATTGTCACCCTCTGTCCTGTGCCAACATACCAGCATCTCTCAACTGGACTAATTTATTGTCCTCATTACTGGCACTTCTACTACCTCTTTAAGAGACAAGCAGTAAACTCACTAAATAGGTAATTACATACTTGATTACAAGTTGATTGCTGCTAAAGAAAAAGGGAAGAAAGAATAGAAGAAGGAAAAGGGGTGCTGAGAGCCAAATTGCATTTGTGTAAAGTTGTGGTAAAAGGTGGTCAACATAGGCCCAAGGGAGTAAAGAGGCTTATGATTAGATGGAAGTTAAAATATGAAAATAGGTTGGGGAATGGACCCAGAAAGAGGGACATTGCTGGATGAGAATGTCCAAGGTTAAAATAGGACTCCAGTATTTACTTAATCCACATTATATGCCATAATTATTTACATAATTAAAGCCACAGTGAGAAATTTGACTTTTACTTTGAGTAAAATGGGAAAACATTGAAAGACCTTGCGTAAAGTGGAGCCCAATTTAAATTTAGTTCCACATCAATTACTTTGGATGTTCTGTTGAGGAAAGCTAAATGAAGAAAGACCAGTTGGGAGTCAATTGCAGGAATGCGGTTTCAAGATGACTGGAAATCAAAAAAAGTGCCCACTCAGGAATTGAGGAAGGCTTAGACTTTGAATACCCATCCTTACAGAATAGAGGTTGCATGTGAGAAAGAAGGTATGTAAGTGATGACTCTAAAGATGTTGGTCTCAGCAATTTGAAAAATAAAAGTTGCTATCTACTGGCAGAAAGAGCATGTAGGAGAAGTGGATTTGTGAGAGGTTATCGGGAATCAGTTTGTGTTGAGTTTGAAATGCCTATTTGACATTGAACTTTGAGTGGATAATTGGATATGTGAGTGAAATTTGTGTTAGATATTTAAATTGAGGAGGCAGTTGGACATACAGAAATAAAGAAAGAATTCTAAACTCAATATCCCCATTCAGGATTTTTCCACATTTGGCTACTATTTGAAACCATTAAGGATAGAATACATTATTAAGGTAAAAAGTATTGATTAAAAACAGGAAAGAATCAGGAGTAAACGGAATGTACAGTACTGAGAAAATTGCCTACAATAAGTGGTCAGGACTTACAAAAGTGAAACAAAAATCAGTAGGAGGCTAAGAAGGCGTGGCCAGTAATGGGAGAAAATGAAGATGTTATGAAATTGTGGTCCACTCTGAGGCAAGTGGGCAAAATGAAACAAAGGGAAGACAGCAATGAACTGAATTGTCTGATCTTATTATATCATGGAAAATTGGTCCTGAATAGAGTGATTTTAAGATAGATTAGAAGAGAAGACTTAGAAACAAGTCACATACACAGATATTCCAAAGGGCTTTACCACAAGGAAGACGAAGACCAGGGTGGTTCCTAGGCAGAGACTTGGGATCAACAGAAATTTATTATTGTGGTTGGTGCTTTTTTTTTCATTTTTAAAATGGAATAAATAATATCTTATTAGGATGCTTATGGAAATAATTTAGTAGAGTGTGACAAATTCTGGTGTAGAACAGAAAGGGAAGAGTTCCTGAGCAAGTAAAAAGCGATCAATTACCAGTAGTGGGCAAGTGGAGAGATTCACTTTATGAAGGATCCAGGACGTTTCTTCTATGGAAACAAGGAAGAAGAAAAAGCATATGAGAGAAGCTTCTGGTTGATCTGCGGTTTCTAGCAAAATAGGAAGCAAGGTCATCTGGTATGAGCACGGTAGAGGGAAAGAGGGAAGTGATCGGGAGATTAAACAGATAGGTGTGTTTGCCCGAAAGTATTGAGAGCCCCCTGAAATCTGATGCGATCTAGTACCTATTACCTCCTTAAAAATATGCTCTGACTTGCCCTCTCATGATGCAGGCTTTATTCTCTTGGTTTCTTAGTCATATAGTAAATGCCAAGCTTACGCCTTCCTCAAAGATTTTAATTTCTTGCTCTTTATCCCTGGTATGCTTTCTCCTGATATCCCCAGAGATCCTTCTCACTCCTTCATTAAAATGTAAGACCTTTCCTAACTAACCACCTCATTACTCTTTTCTTAATCCCACTTTATTTTTCTTGTTAATACCTGTTATTACTTGGCATTTTAATTTGCCCATTTATTCCCTGTCTTTTCTCAATATAACCATATTTCTATGGAACTTTTGTCACATCTTAGAGAAATGACTATTGGTCAATAACTAACTCCTTTGAATAAATTAATGAATGTATGGATTATTGAATGAATGAATGAATGAATGCAGAGATAAGAAGAGCCTAGAAAGAGGGAGTGTAACAGAACTCAGTCTACACGCACTAAAATAGGGAAAGAGCAACAGGTGGTGTGTGAATGGCTTATTTAAGATGGGGACGAGAAGAGACTGAATCTGTGAAGTTAAATTACAGTAGGGACAGAGACAATTATCTGAAGTGTTTGCTTTTAAGGAAGGGGCTGGCATGGTAGGGGGCACAGAGCACTTATTCTTGGTTATGTCTTTTTAACATGGTTTGATTTTTTCAAACTTTGACTTTACAGCATGATAAGCAGGTTATTGTAAAAGACCAGTTAGAGTGAAGTGATGCTTTTCACTGCCATTTCGCCGTTTAATGCTGCGTGATCCAAGTTTTTGCTGCCACCACAAAGGCAACCATGGGAAGAAGCAGGAACTCGGTGGCCCTGCAGTTTAACAGTATTGATATCAGACTTTGGAAACGCCTCTGCTCCCCTTTCCTACGTTGCAATTGCCTTTGATGGTTGGCTGCGCATAGGCAGAGAAAAATAGCCATTGTATTTCAGTTCAAAAAGCTGAGTTTATTACATTTTGCTCTTTTGAACATGACTAACTCCCAATCCATTTTTTCATGGGCAGAAGATGTGACAGCAGAGTATCTGAGCACCAAGAAACTCTGGCCTAAAATACACTTGTTCTAGCTGTGTGGTGACATGCAAGTTATTTCACGCCCCTGTGACTTAGTTTCTTCTTTGTTACAATGAGGACACCTCTATTTTAGGACTGCATGGATGAATGAAATTCATAAATATACACATTTTAAAATATTACCTGATCAGTAGTAAGCAATAAATAATTACATCATAATAACTATTATAAATATTATATCAAATAGCCTCCTAATGGTACCTGGGCTGACACATCCCTTTTTGTATATATTATCAGTAAGACAATGTAGAGAATGAGCTCCATCATGTAGTCATTAGGCAGATTAGAGTTTAATCAAAGCTCATCTTAAGCGCCAGTCTTGCCACTGAGTATTTGGTGAAGTTTTGAGAATTCACTACAGAAAGCCAAACGGTAATCTGTGGATTCTAATGCAAATCAAAGTGCATATTGAAATGTTCTATAAGGTGAGTTTGAAATGTCAACTTTAGAATGATGTGTTGAAAATGCTAAGAAATCATGATTAAAAATTAGGAGTTTAATATACCTTTTGTGACTATCTCAGAAAACCACACAAATTGGGAAGTTATTTTTTTTTCTTTCTTTTTGCTGTGCCAAGTCAGTAACGAGATGTCAGCCCTATTTACCTGCAGTTTCCAATGTCCAATAGCATGTTACATAATTCTAATTTTTCACAACTTTTTGTTTTATTTCTATGAATTTTTTCTGTTTGCATATAATAGTAGGAGGGGGCATGTGTGTGCATGTGCATGTATGCATGGCTGAGGTCAGAAAAAGACAAAAGTATATAAAAATTGGGCAGGGCCAGTGGCTCAAAGGAGTAAGGTGCTGGCCCCATATGTTGAAGGTGCTGGGTTCAAACCCAACCCCGGCCAAAAACTTCCAAAAAAAAAAAAAAAAAAAAAGAAAGAAACAAACAATGAAGATTTTTTTAAAAGTATATGATGAAGATTTTTTTAAAAGTATATGAGAATTCTTGCCTTTTAAGTCATCTGAAGATCTATACTTTTTATGAACTATTACACATGCATAAGAAATTTTTCTTCTAAATTTAATATAAGTACCTGGCCAGCACATAGCCCAGAGGCCATGAGATTGCAGAGATTGAAGACACCAACGAAACCTTCAGACATGGCCACTAGTCCCTCTATTTTACACAGAGGAGAATGAAGTCTTATGGTGGGCAAAATGTTTCCAGATGTTTGTATCTGGACCCCTGGTCCAGAACTCTTGCAACTGTCCCATATTGCTTCAAATAGTCCAAAGGGAACGATTCAGCACTTCATCACTGACTGATTATTATCTTCACAACTTTATCATAATTTTTTTGCTTTGTCTGGATTGCAGTGCTCTTAAATAGAGGTATATTTTGTGAAAAAAGCTATTTTTTTCCTCTACTTCACAAAGAAGAGAAAATGTACTATTTATAGGAAAACAAAAAAAGTGGACATTTTATGAAGGCACACGTTTAAATTAGATGAAGACATATATCTGTTGCTGAAATTACCCACAAATATACAGACAGCACTACAGCTCAAGACAATACAGTACAAATCAGGTAGAAAATTATTTGCCTATAAATCTTAATCGACTACTATTTTATTTTCTCTCATTTATTTGCTATGTGGCACTCCTGAATTTTAGGTTGCTAGGTCTATTACTTGGGAATTGGCTTGCCATAATAAAACTGACATTTCTAAAAGGCTGTTTTCGTAGAATCACGCTCCTGCCTTTGAGATCCCTAATTCAACACTGTCTACAGAGCCTCAATTCTTTATAGGGTGCAATACCAGGAACAAAGCAAAAAATAAAAATAAATAAAAGAGAAGAGATGAGAGCAGGGGATAAACCCTCAAAGCTCTGTTATTCCTCATCATTCAAAAAGTTATCAACTTCTCTTACACTCAAACTAAACTCCTCCATTTTCACTCTATTTTAAGTTTTCTCCTAGCAATGGGCAACTGTAGAACAGTTTTAAAAATTGTTTTTGGATAAGTTTCTTTAACCAAAACTTGATAAGTATTTCTTTTTAACTCTAAATTTTATCTCAGATAATAGATTGATGATAAGTTACATCATACAGTCAGTTTCACGGAAGTAAGGAAAACCTGCCAGGTTTTTATTTTTAAGTTAACATTTTTGTCTGAGCATAACATAAAAGTCTAATCCTAATGATGAATCTGAAAGCAGGATGAGATATCTTATTCATCTTTTAGGAAACTCACCCTCACTAAAGTATTCTATTCCACTGTATAATTTCAATATTGCCCACGAAAGCAGCACTTCAGTTGAGCTGCGATGAGGGGGCTTCCTCTTCCCCAAACGCTTCATCTTTACAAAAGGCTAATTGCACGTTACAGCTTCTCAAGCTTTTGTGCGTTTTTGTACATTAGACTTCAAGGATCCCAGCCAAATGTGTTCTTTAAATAATTTCACATATTAATTTCCAGCACCAGCTCCAACTCTTAGTTTCAGGAAAGATAAGTTTTCTTTTATCTTACACTTAATTATGGATACTGGAAACGAACCCTGGTTTTCCTTCTCATAGGAGGAATATGAATTTCCTGTTTGTAAAAGTAAATCGTGCGAAAAATATGGTATACTTGAGGCTTTGAAAGTAAATATATCATAAACTGGTTACATAACATCAGTAAGTAACAAAAACAAGGTTTTATTTCAAAGGAAGTTGGATATCGCTGGGTTAGGCAAAAATGGTTTTCTTTAGTACAGGATTTATTATCATCTTTATTACACAAACATACTCAGAGTATTCGGTAAGAAATATAGTAAATAGTCCAGCCAAAATTTATTTGCCCATGTAACCCTTATTTCTTCAAGTACCTTGCCAGAATTGTGGCCCCCAAAATCATATTTTAAGGCACTGTCTTGAGTAAAACCAGTCATAGCATATTTTATTAACTTTAAGATACATTATTTCACTAGGCTTAGGAAAATTAATTTTTCTGATGAATGTATACTATTTAATTATTTTGGATCTGTAGTTTAAAAAATGCAAACATTCGGATAACTAACAAATGTGTTTAAATTGGAGTTTTAAAATGTTGTTGGTTCATCTTGTTTGATTTTTATTTGCTAGCTGGCTCCTGTTCTCTCAGGCCTCCAGGTTCATCAGGGAGGTGCTTGGAGGCTGCGCAGTGATGTCGCTCTGGAGAGAAGGCACAGCAGACCCACCGCTGGCTTCTGCTCCTAGGTTACTGCACTGAGCCCTCAGATGCAGAGGGTCCGGTCCACAGGGGACCCAGCTTTGCTAGAAACCTCCCCACATTGCCTCTAATGGGCGGGAAAGGACTCAGTGAGAGACACTCTCAGGCACACCATAAACGGGATCTCAGTACCCTGCTCCACAGGGGATTTGAACTGAGTGTGTGCCTCTGATGCCACCTGAGAAGCCCTGGGGACTGTCTCAGTGGGACCTGTACAAGGAAAGACCCTCTAGCTACGGAGTGGCCCAGGCCTGTGGCAACACACCCACGGCTCCCGTGCTGTTGCTAGTACTAGTTACCAGACCCTGCGGATTCCCAGGGACTTCCTGGAGGGACCTGTCACCATGACCCTATGATCCAGCAGGGACCAAGCTCCCAGCAGCAGCCGAGGAGCGACCCACCACTCCGCATGAAGAGAGCCTCTGGGACCAGCCTGGGGGCTACCGAGAAGGCGAGAAAGCAGTGACAGAACGGCTGCATTACAGGCTCCCAGTGCGTCCTCCCCTCTTCTGCCACGCCAGTCACTCAGAAAACTCTCCTCTTCTCACTGCGTAGGAGACTTTATGGCAAAGAACCATGTTCCACAAACCTATCTGCTCTGAGCTCATAGAGGACGTTTCAGACGAGAGGAAACCAGCACAATGAGATGTCCAGCAACATGAAAAAGCTAGCTAGTTAACACACAACCCCCGCCCCAAAGAATCATAATAGATGCACAGCAAAGGGCCTCAACCAAAAGGAAATTGTCAAAATGTGAGAAACAAAATTCAGACTGTGGATGGCAAAAACCAAGAATGGAATGGAAGATAAAACTGAAAATGAATTCAAAGAAACCAAAATAAAAGTTTTTAGGGTAAGAATGGAAAAAAAGTCCCTGAAGAGACACCATAAGAAAAGAAGAAACTTAAATGAGAGTCATTTAGAGAATTTCAAAATACTGCAGAAAGCTTCAAAAAGAGTCTGGACTAAGCAGAATAAAGAATATCAGAGCAGATAGTTTCTTGTAATGTACTCCTGGGATCTACTCCCTCAGAATGACAGGGAAGGAAGCAGGATTGGGCGAAATGATTAAGAGGGGTGTGATGCAAATTCAGCGGAGGCTTCAGCTGGCACCCTGAGAGCAATGCAGGGGGCAGGTCCTCCTGAGGTGCATCCTAGTGCAACAGCACTGGGGCCCAGAGGTTGGTCCTTTCCATTCTCCCAGCATCCATTCATTAGCCGCAGGCTGCTCCTGAGGGATATGACTTGGAGTCCGGCAGTGCTCTCCAGAGGACGGCCACTTCCAGAGACGACTGACAGTTGGAGTGTCAGCTGCCAGCATCCCTGCAGCCAACAGGGGAGTCTTTCAGTCCTGAGGCAGACTTGGCAGGGAAATGCATCATAGCACCAACCACATCTCCTTTGGTTTGAAGTTCTATAGTTTCTTCAAATCTGTTTCTATATATTTCTTTTATTCTTTATGGATACTTTAAGGTCAATACATACTCACCCAGTATATTTCAGTGACTTTTTCATTTTGTGATTTAAACATATGAGCAGATAGAGGTCTGTAGACTAAAGTATGCATGAATATAAATCTATCATTCTCCACACAAAACACTAGTTTCTTGAGACAAGAATAGCTTTGTAATTTGCATGCAGCTAATGCTAAATTTACATTTATTAAAGATCATGTCATTTATTTATATATGATGAGGATTCATAAAACTTGGTACTCAAGTTTCTTAAACGTCAATATTCCTTAAATGTGTATGTGACGCAACAAAACATTGAGGTATTGGGATTGTTAAAACAGGGTGTTGTGTATGTGAGGTCATTATGGTATTTTATATACTTTGTAGTTGTTTGAAAATAACCTACTTAAAAGTTTCAAAATTGTTGTCAAAAGGAAAATACGTGAAAGTGACACAGTTATTTATTTTTTATTGGTCTTATATAAGAAAAAAGATGACAGCAGAAGACAATTCAGTTCATATTGAATTAAGTTTTAATGCAAAGTGAGAAAAACAATAAAATTCTTGGAGACCTATGAAGATTTAATGAACAATTAAAATATTCTAAAGTGGATTTACCAAGAAGAGAAAATAGAGGGAGAGCATGAAAATATTAAAAGTTAATGTACGGCAATTATAAAACAGTAAGATCTCATCAGATCTTTCTAATCCATTAAGAGATCAGTATTTGAAAATAGGCACAGGCATCTCTAGTTACATCACTCAATGTAAATGAATTCACTTCCTCCAGGTTGTCATTTTGCCTTGTTCAGCCATGGTTTTATACACTAACAGCATTACTTTTGTAGGAAAATTCCTCAAGTTTCCTTTTCTAGTTCCCTTTTCCCTTGCAGACTTGTACCCCCATGACATAACATTCCTAGTGTTACAGAAACACTGAATAATAAACAGTTGCCATAAACAAGAATGTTACAACATCCATTTCACTTCACTTGATTTAGTCTGACTTTTATTTCTTGTGCAACTCACCTATCTAGTTATGGTTTTCCTGGGTCTTAAAAATTCCATTATTATATTTTATGTTTGTAAAGGGTTATTACATGTCGTCTGACTTGGTAGAATGGACTGGAAAGTTAACGACAGAGTTACTTCACAAAATGTCACACAAATTGATGTGATTAGACTGGCCATGGTCCAACAGAAATGCCTTTATAAAGGCTAGTACTCTAATCAATTCTCATGTAAAATATATGACAGTGAAATTTGTCCTTAAAACTTGTGAACATTATGCAGAGTGGAAAAAAAAAAACCAGCATGGAAACAGAGTATTTGGTTAGCAAACAATTTAAGCACTAAAGTCAGAACAATCAAAGGAAAAGGAAAATGCATGGAACAAAGAAATAGCAGATTTTATTATGAATTTCTTTTTCTTTTCTTTTTTTTTTTTTTGCAGTTTTTGGCCAGGGCTGGGTTTGAACCCACTACCACTGACATATGGGGCCGGCACCCTACTCCTTTGAGCCACAGGCACTGCCCTATTATGAATTTCTTATCTTGGAGAGATAGTTAACTATTCCGGTAGAGGCCAATTCTTAGCAAGTTATTTGCACTTCCTGTGAAGAAGGGATAGATTATACAATAATTTTACGAAATAATCTGAGCAGTTGGGGAAGAGAAAATAAAACAACATATATAATTCTATTGATATTCAAAATTTATTTGCAGTTGGAATTTCATCCTCTGCAAGAGATCAATATAACACCCTTAATTGCCTTACACATGAACGGCAGATGAAAACATTTTTTTAGATGGATTTGGAGAACATCTCCCTAAATATCACAAGAACGGAAAAGCAAGCATTCGATGTACTCAATGCTAATATGAAATTAGCACATAGGCAACTACGTGAGAGAAAAACAATTAAATTCAAGGAGGGGGAGGAGGAGGAATCCAGGCAGGGAGAGTAGGGGGTTTGGTAAGTTCTCACCTAATGGGCACCATGCAGGGGCATATGGCACAACTTTTGGGTGAAGGGCTCAACCACCTAACAAATGAAAACAATGTAACCTACTCATATATATCCTTATTTTAATCAGAAATTAAAAAAAAAAAACTTACTAAAAATAAAAACAAAATCAAAATGACTCCAATGACCATGATTCACAAAACGATTCACATTTTGTTATCTGGATTGAGAAAAACACTAGTACCAGTGCTATCCAGAGTTACAGTGAGCATATGTCTTTTTATATAAACTTATGCAAAAATTTTTTGGCCAGATATTCTTATATGAGAATGAAAACAACCACTTCCGAAGGGAATCCACGCACCAACTTATCTGAAACACTTGCTTTAACCTATTCTAGGGCATCTGGCAGAGGTAGCCTGCCCTTGGAAAAGCAGCCACCAGTCTGGGAGAGGGTGGCATTTCTGTTAGGGGATCAAGTGTGAAACTTTGAGAAGAAACAATGTTTGGGGAAGATTTGGGGGGAAATTATTTTTGATACCCAAAGTGAAATTCCTGACCAGACACTCTTCTAGTAACTTACAGTAAAGGTCAACATTACTCTTTTGCTGGGCAAGAGGGATTGCTTTTTGTTTGAAGCCCGCAGTGATATAAAAATAGTACAAATCATTTATGTAAGGAAAAAGAGATTTTGTAATACTGTTTGTGTGTTATGGAAAAATGTCTTTATGTATTTCTGAGTCTTATTTCTAAGAACCATTAATGGAATATGCAGGGTCTCAATTTTTAGATTCAACTTAAATCAATTCTTTGTTATTTAAAAAGAAACAAACGTGCTAAAATAACACTGTGTATATTACCTATGGCCAGGTGGGATAGAGACGCACACACGGAGGAGGATGGAGGATGGAGGATGTTTAATTGGGTATATTGACCAAAATTCACTGCAGAACTGGTAGACACAGGGCTTGCCTGCTGTTAACACTGGACACTCTACCTCACCTCCCTGATAGCTTTAGTCCTGATCAGGAAATCCCATTTATTGTAGTGACCACTGATGCAAGAGATGAATCTTTATTATTCCAGTTTCTTTGAGTTCTTCAGTTTTAAATCCAGAAGCACACCTGCAATTTGTAGATACACCCTGGCTCCAAGGAAGTCTGATAGGACAAATATCTATTTTTGATGTGTGAAGTAGCAAGCTTACTGGCTCTCTACTACCCAAGTTGCATAAGCTGGTAATTAGTAAAATAGAAGATAAGGTATCAGAAGCCTCAGTAACAAGAAGAATAAGTGAGTTGGAGTCCATCTGTCTGACAATCCCATACCACATAAATTCTACCTACATGCACATATATATATGCAACTATCATTGGAATAACAAGAAATGTTCATATCTCAAGCCAGGAATAAATAAAATTCTCCTCCAACTCTTTAGGGATTATCCCAGGTTGTAGAATATTTCGAGTGACATGGATACTCATTTTGATATTCTATAGCCAATGGATTAAATCAAAAAATTAATCTTTACCGAGATAAATCTTTACGTACGTAACACTGTGGACAAAAACATGGGTAAATGTGAAAATTGCATTATAAAAATATATACATCACACAGTGGTTCATGAGTGAATAGGCAGAAATACAGAGAGGATGTGAAGATCTCTTTTCTGCACCTGCTTGGAAGGTAGGCTACGACAGAAGTTTTTACTTCCCTTCTTTACTACCAGGGTGACTGTCCATTCTGGGTTTCTCAGTACAATCGTTACTTACATCAGCCATGCTGGTCTCCTTCGGACACAGCATTCATTCCAGATTTTTATACTGGTATTGTTTTAAATGTTATATTACCTGACAAGATAATTTATAGCAATAAGCTTGTGGGTGCACACTTACTGGAACATTTGGAACATTAGCGATTTATTGAGGTTCTGCTGCCCCACCCTCTGTGATGGTTTTGACAGGTGCTATGTGAAACACATTGATAGCAGAATGTTGAATTGAGAAACTTCCAGTAAGAACTCCTTATATGCCAAGTCACCAACCCTTCTCTGTCAAGACTACTGTGAAGAGCATAACTGATACATTATGCTCAGCTACCTTTTAGGACTTAGTTGGTTATGGAAGATTTGATGTTGTCACCGCTGTCAGGCATGTGGTGCTCCAGCTGCTGTACATGGCTTAGTCACAAGCCACCGGTGTGACCATGAGCAGGAGGAGCAGAGAAGCTCGGAAATCATTCTAATGTATGTATCAGCTGAGAAGTTTGTATGAGCAGTCTTGCAGTCCAACTTACAGAGGGTGGTGTGTAGGATGTTGCTGCAATGGGTTTATCATGTATGATGGAGTGTGAATCTGCAACTATTTATCTTACTGTCATCCATAAACACATTCTTATTTTGCAACAAACTAACTTGATAACAGAAGCTTAAAGGTGCATATTTAGTGAAATATTAAGGAATGATTTTGTCCTTAGGGCAATGAGAATAAACATGGACCTTGCATACAGTATTCACCAGTGGGCCAAGGTCATGTCATGTAAGTACATGACAATGATAAGACACAAATATGCAGGAAGAAACATCAGCACCTACTTGGAAATCTGTAGTTAAGTATTAAAGTCTGTGCCTCCTCAGCATCTCTGTGTTATGTACCACGCATTTGATAAACTTAAAAAAAAATAGTGAGTATTCAACATAAGGTGCTAGAAAATAAGCAAATTCTTAAACTAAAGGCAAAACCATTTCCATAAGTAAATATAGAAATTTACTAATTATAAAATTAATAAACTTTAGGCTTTTTGGAATAATACAATAAATATGAATAAGACTTTGATACATTTGTAAAGAAAGAGAGAAGAAAAAAAGGAAAGTGGGGAAGAGGAGGGGAAAGAGCGGGATGGATGAAGAAAAGGAAGGTGAGGGATGGAGGCCGAATGCCAGTGTCAGAAAAAACATAGGGACATAACTACAGACAGTCTATTTCAAAAATTATATTCCAGTATATATGAATGTATTAACAAGAATGGGAAGAATGTGTTATTTATAAGGGAAGACAAATTATCAAATATCAATATGTTTATATTGGCTTATATGTTAGACATTTTAACATTTTACAAGACAACGCATTTAGTTCAAGATTCTATTAATAACATGATGAGTCAATAAATAAAGAAAAAAAAGAGGAAATAAAATTTATGCTCAGGGAGACCATTTAACATATGTAGTTCTTGAAGATGTGTTTACATATCATGTTAGAAGCATGAGTTTTTTTCTATAAAGAGACGGTTTTCCAAATGTAGGTTGTTTTGACACAAAGTTTTATTTAAGCCTGTATATATGTTAATAAATAACATTTAACCCATTGGCTTCGTTAAATGCAAAAGTAGCATTTGCAAACAGTTAAATGATACCAGGTTTTGGGCAGTGTCATCAGATGCTTCAAATAGGAAATCATTTGTATAAATTACAATAAAACAGACACTTTATGGGATCAAAATGGATACAGGAAACATTTTCTGATGTTTTGTAAATTATAAGATCAATACAGTATTAAAATATAATTCTTTCTATTTTTAGAAAAACATAATGTAGTTTATGTAATAGTGACAGCATCTATAGTATATTAAGAAGCAAAAGAAGAAAGTTACTTGAAATTACTGCATTGCAAACATCATTCATTCATATACACATATATATACACACATGCAGACATACGTGTACATAGACATGATAGAAGTATTGAATTGCAACATTTTTGTGATAAAGTAGATACCACAAAAAAATACTTATTGTTGGCAATAACAATTTCAGATACATTTGAGAACATGAAGGGTGCTCTGCATATCAACCTATGGGGCCTGTAAAATGATTGAACTTTGTTCTCAGTAATTTCCTCCATATTTAGTACTATTTTAAAAACATGATTTGGAAATCTGTAAGCTAATTAGAAAATCAAATAGAGTGATTCAAGGAACACTGAGCTTTTGAAACTTGTAGAAATGCCAATTACTAAAAACAGAGATTGCAAACAGAAGGACACTGACAGATGTCCCCTCCAAAGCAATGATAAGATCTGAAGAAATTACACAAGAAGATCTCATACTACACAAGGACTTATCTTGAAATCCTATAACTGGGTTTGTAACATAATTTTTTATGAGAGCCCTTTTTGAAGGAGCTCCTATCTTTAATAGGACATATTATTATTCCGTAATAGAATGGAATGACATTGAGAAAGCTGTAAGTTTGAACCATCTAAATTAGGGAATATGTTCATATGCGAACAAAGGTAAAAAGATGGCATCTATCATGTTCATGATGAACAATGGTATGGTATTCCACTTTCCCGCTTCCATCCAGGTTAAAACAAAGGCTGCAAAGTCTCCATTTTTAATGGCTGAATAGTATTCCATGGTGTACCTGCACATTATTCTTAGTAAAGCATCAGAAGAATGGAGAAGCGTGAATCTTGTGTACTCAATTTTGATATAAGGACAATTAATGACAATTAATGACATGGTGGGGGAAGAGGCGAGCAGAGAGAGAAAGAAGGAGGGACGGGTGGGGGGAAGGAAGAGCGGAGAGAGGGAAGGAGGGAGGTAGTGGGGTCTTGGTGTGCGCCACACCTTTTGGGGGCAAGAGACAATTGTAAGAGGGACTTTACCTAAGAAATGCAATCAGTGTATTCTGGTTTCTTGTACCCTCAATGAATCCCCAGCAATAATTTTAAAAAAGGTATGGTATATAGAGAATAAGTCCCCAGTTCATCAACTGTATAATGAAACTTTCAAGTGGATTAATAACTGATTATTTTATGAAAATATTAAAAAATAATAAATTTAAAGAATAAACTCTACAAGTAACACCAATAGTGTATTATGGAAAATATTATTAAGAAATAAATTACATAATAGGTGGCATGAGGAAGTACTAAAATGCTATTTCAGATGCTTACATATTTGATATAAGAGTTTTTAATATTATTTTAATAAGTCTGCTTGTGTCAGTGTGCATACATATTTGTTAGAGACAGAATTTTTATTTAAAATGGTTTTTGAACAGTGTTTGTCTAAAGGCCCATTAACATAAACAAAATTGCAACTGGCAAATAGGTACTCCTGAGATGATGTAATTTGAATCATTTTGAGGGTCTCCTTGTACTCTTACTTGTGTTTAAGTCTGAAAGGTGACTTATCTCCTTTCCCTTTCCATGACTATGTTCATGTTTCCAACACCTTCCCTGAGCTCCTCATTTAGAAGGAGGTTTCATTTCAGTGGTGAACCAAACATTAAAGGAACAGGGATATGAGAAAATGTTGGTGAGCATTTACATGGCTCACATAATTTTTCACATTCTGATTTCTCTTTGAAAAGAAACCCCCTCAACTTTCATTTGTGAGTCATCAAGGGGGGGGGGGAGGTCAACCTCCCTAAACCAAGGGTACGGGTAGGCTGCATCAGCTGGCAAGGGAGGCTCGCTGCAGGTGGTTGGTTCAACATTCTGCACATCTTTCTGTTATTTCTAAACACACGTATTTCATTCTCCCCCTTTCCTGAATCAATAGCCTACATTTTGCATGTGACTTGGGGAAGCTGTGAATTCAACTGGTGTTGAAATATGACATTCTAAAAGACATGGTCTTTGGTTTTCTGCCCATCTAAGCCGTATAGCTGTGGGAGAATGAAATGTAACATGAGCACATAGAATGTCCCTGTTTTCAGCTCAGAGGTTGAACACAGTTCCCAGCTACTTGTGATACTAGAAGTGAATATCCCATCCAAGGGAAGGTAAATTTCTCAACCTCTTTGTCCTTGTCAGGGGTCCCTAGAGAACAGACCCTGAAGCAACGCTTATGTGTTAAAACTTTGTTGGGGAGCACAGCCCTGGGAGGGGAAAGATACAGGAATGAAAGGAGAGAAAATATGTCTGGAAGTGTTCCTGTACCCATTGAAGATTTACAGCAAACATAACCGCTGTTCTGAATGAAATGAGGCATAGTGGGGGCATCTGAGTTACTGTATTTCAGAACAATCAATTCAGAAGGAATAAAGAGGAATTCATCCTCTGGCTCCCTCCAGACTCACATAGAATGCTCTTGCCTCTCAAGTCTGGCTCAGCTCATTTAGGCTCTTCAGAGCCACTGTGAATCCAGAACAGCAAGGCACAGTCAACCAGGCTCAGCACCAGTCAATGCCATCTTTAGAGATCTGTGATACAAAGTTGTGTAGCAATAGAATTTAGTTGCCTGGTTCTATTGGCATGAGTACAATGCAATCTTTGATAAGGTTGTTGCGTCCAGAAAGCAAAGCAAGGAGTGTGTGGAGCCAAAACCAGGACAGATGCACTTTTTGTAAGTTTTAATAGAAGCAGCCACTTAGTCTCCCAAAGAATTATCCTCATGGATCACGGCATTTTAGGTGACTATGGAAAATAATTTGATAAACCCTATTATTGCCATATTCCCGTAATACTGATCCTGGAAAATAAATGATTTTCCCTCCAAGCAGACTCGACAACCAATTCAATTTTTCAAGTCATGATTGTCCACAATCATTCTGGTAAAGGAATAAAGTCTAGAAATTTTAAAAATCTCGTAGCAAACAATCAGGTCTATCTTGACATGCTTTAACCCTAAATTTTATAAGAAGATATTGTTAAAAATCATTTTATTTTATTTTACTTTTTAAATTTTATTCAAATTAATACAAGGGTACAATATTTAGGTTACATTGTTCTCACTTCCAGGGTGAAGTTGCATTTGTAGAAGCTCCCCCAGAAGGCATGTTATACCCCTTCCCCATGTGCATGTTAGGTGAGATCCCGCCTCACACCCTCCCCCTTCTGCCATACATCCTTCTCCATGTTAAAAATCATTTCAGATGCTTTACAAAATAGAAATTATAGCATGAATTCATTGCAAATGCTTATTATGGCTTGTACTTATTTATTTTCATTAAGTATACAGAATACAATAAAAGAAAATATGTGGTCAAATAGAAAAGATTTCTTTAAAAACAGGGTAACATAAAGGATATGTATTTTATTGCTTCATTCAAATCCTGTGAAGCTAATATTTGTTAGCACCAGTTAAATAAACCATGTGTATTTGAAAGTAAATGACAATCCTTCCTTATTAATCTTCTTTTTAATGGCAGTTTTTGTACTTTGAATTTACTGCTTATTCATATTCTTTGATGAGAAATGCAGACTGCAGCAATGTGTCTAAAGCGTTCACTAAAAATAACCCTCAACTATATTTTAGACAGCTCGAAAGGCGAGACTGTATTATCTTTTGAAAGATCAGAACAAAGACCCTTTCAGTTCATAAAGAATGGATGAAAAATTGCTCTAATTAGTTTATTTTAATCTGTAGAGAGGAATATAAGTTGTCTACACGTTATAAATGGCTAATTTTTAGTGATTAGTTTTTATTTCTAGGCATTGTACCCCACCACCTGGCTTGCCCCCAGTCACATTTACGCTTTTCATCATTCTCTTCCATTAGATCATGTAAAAAAATTACCGTGATTTAAATATAAATGACACTGAGCTCACAGCGTCTCATAAAACCTGCTTCGCTTACCTAACTTTATGAGAACAACTTTCTCTCTAACTTTCCCTTGACTCCGTGAACAACACTCCTTCCAACCCCACAACATTGAAGGCACACACATAATCCTAGCACCCTCTCCTTGGTTAGTTAGCGGATCTGATTGTTTCTTACTCTTTGGTCCATTAGTCAAAAGTGAAAAGGTGTTACCCTCAAAAAGTTTTAGTTGTTGCTTTTATGTTATTTAAGATTTCCATTTGTTTTTCTTTTGAATCCAGTAAAAGTGAGGCTATAATAAATTGAATTTAAAAAGGCTCTTATACTTACAAGTGGAGGTAAAATAATTTTCAGGGAAAAAAGTTGCAAAGTTATGCAATTTACTTATAATATAAAAGCGATTTCTAATTTCTAATTGTCAACGACTCCTTCACTTGCCAAGACTTTCTTTCATACGCTGAACATTTATTGAGCAGGGGCAATTTGTTGGAAAACGTGCCGCCACTGAGCACCTGACAATGACTAAGATTCATTCTCTGCCTACAAGGTGCTTTAAGTCTAGAGGGGAAGATAAGCTAGTAGGTTGAGTTACGACAAAGAAGCCGGAGTTCAAGCAAAGAGATTTCATGGGTTTTCCTAGGAAGGATTCCTAATTTTTTCTGCAGTGGGTGTTGGATGAGAATCAATCAGAAAAACAACTCCAAGAAGTTTTAAAGACACATGATCGGTCAGGCTTTGCAGTATAAGTGATCAGCTGAGCCCAGACGAGCGTGTGCAGGGGAGCATTGAATACTGCAACACCTTAAGTTCTGAACACCTCAGAGATGCCTGGGTAATGGCAAAAGTTTTGAGGCAGGCAAAAATCAAGAAATGTAAAATCATTGTGGATGGAAACAAATCAGGCCTTCGTGGCAATACTGACAAGCTGAGCAAGTTGAAACTTGCATGGTTAAATAAGAAAAATGTGACTGTGTTTCCTGGAAGTGAAATAATGGCCCATAGCACACCTTCCAATTTTATACATCATACTTAAGTTCTATTATAGAAAAATTTTATGATGCTATGATATTTTTCCTTATATTAAGACAGTAGGTCTTGAATGAGCTTGAAATAGATATATTTACCCTGTTTTCTCTCTTATAGTGCTGGAGAGGACATCAGATGGAATCAAGAATTATAAGTCATAGGAAAGATACAATCATACTTTTGATTCCTGGATACTGTACAGTCCTGTGAGGTCAGCTCTACCAAAATGTCCTCAAATACGGTTCTAAATTTATTTTTTTAAACAGTACTCCAATTATTTTAATTTTTTCAAAGTTTGATGTTTAATTTTGAAATTCACTGAATTATTACTGGGTTTGTAAAATATCTAGAAAGAAGCACTGAAGCATTTTTGAGTCTCTTAATATAATACTTTTAACAGCCAAAAAATAAACTTACTGCCTCCTCTAGTTTGCTGCTTAATCAAATTTTAGTTTATGTTTCTTATTTAACTCTTGGTGTGGGAAATTAGATACCTAATTTCACAAATTTATTAGGAAAACTGTCAATTAACTAACACACACACATCAGTGAAAATATTGCCCATCTTTCATCTCCTTTCCTGAATTATTAAGTGCTGTTTGGTGAAGAAGAACAGAAAGAATTACATTAGTGTGCCCTGGTGTCACAGCTAATACACTCCACTTCCCTCCACTTCCTTTTTCCCTTCTCACTCCTGGTATTTCCTCAGTTATATTAATGATAAAATGATCTGCTTCACATCAAACCCAGAATACTTGAGACAAAGCCAACTTGAGCTGATGAAAAACATGGCAAATAAAACAGTATTTAACTCATATATGAAGATAAAATGAAAAGAAAGGAGATTTGATTTCATTAACACATTGCATTATATAATTATTTGTTTTATATTTAAATATGCTCAAATTCAGATGTTGGATTGTCATTTTTGTAGAAGTAATTCTGAGACCAATAATTTGATATCATTTACACATAAGTACTGTATTTGCCCTTCTTTTCAGAAAATGGCAGAAAGGGATCTTGCATTGTTTTTGTCTTAGAGTGTTTCTATGAGTAATTTTTCAAAGAAAAGGATTTAGTATAATTAACAAACTTCAATATTCAGACAATTTGAAGACATGCATATTTATGGTATTATAGTCTTATATACAACTCGGTAACTACAGGATGATTAAGCATTCTTCTCCTATATCTAGAGGAGTCATTGAATGATGGAAAAGTTTCTGATACAACTACAGAGTATATATTAATATTTCTATATCTATAATTTAAAGTTTCAAATTTTAAAATAGACTTTGTATCATACTTGACATATTCTTGAATAGTATTTTAATTCCGTTGATTGCTTTATATAAAAGGCTTAGATTTTCTAGAAAATAGAGTTGATACAAATTCAATTTATGACTATTTCTAAAAGAAACCACACCCAGCCATATGTATGGATTTTATTAAACAAGGCTATTATGTGTAAGCATTGTTTGGTACAAAGGCATAAAAGTAAGCTTAGATGACATTGTTTTCAGGGAATAGCATGAAGAATGCACCATTAACAATTAAAAAATTCATGTATTGATTAAACTATAAAGTTGGTTCAAAGCTGAAGATAAACTTGTGTTTATCATTCAGAGATTTATACTATTGCTGTTAGAATTCCTAATACTCTTAATCCTTTATTGCTTTTGTAATGGCGAGGATTTTCCTTTAATTTCAACATGCAGAGTATTCAATCGCTATGCTTACAATATACTAATTCAAATTTAAATTTTTAAAAGAAAATCACATGGCTCATGCCTGTAATCCTAGCACTCTGGGAGACCAAGGTAGGTGGATTCTTTGAGCTCAGAAGTTCAAGAACAGCCTGAGCAAGAGTTAGAGGAGTTCCTGTCTCTATTAAAAATAGAAAAACTAGATGACATTGTAGCAGGCACCTTCAGTCCCAGATACTTGGGGGAGAGGCTTAGTCAAGAGGATTGACTGAGCCCAGGAGTTTGAAGTTGTTGTTAACTGTGACTCCTGTCTCCTAAGGAGACAGAGTGAGACTCTGTCTCAACAAACAAATAAAAAAAAAAAGATAAAATAAAATTGCATTGGGTAAATTCAAATAACACTGAATTAAATTATACCATATTGGAGAATATTTCTAGTATAGAGTAAATAATTTAAGAGTTAGAAACTAGCACTTCTACTTTTACTAAAAATCATTGTAGCTAGTATGTATATATTTGTTAACTGATTTAATCAAAACTAGTGACATCTTGGTGATAATTAATAGTACCTGACTCGAAACAAAATGTTGACAAGAAATTGATGGTAATACTTGCCAAAGGCTTGTATTTTTAAGTTGAGATTAGCCTGTAAGTAATAACATTTTTAAAAAGCATTGGGAGAGATACAAAATGAAGGCTGGTCTAAAAACAGCTCCCTGTCTGAGTTAGTTATTGTCACAAAAATGCTGCATCATTATAATAATAACAACCGCAAGATCTCAGTGGAATTAATAACCACCATTTATTTAGCTCACATGTCTGCTGGGAAGACTGACCCAGATTGAGTTCTCTGTTCCAGGTGTCTCTCAATTTATTTTTGGAACACCAAGCTAGCCCAGTCATATTCTCACTATGATGGAAAAGAAAAAGATAACATTAAAATGTATAGCTCAAACTATGTTTTAAAAATATATTGTATTATATCTGCTACAATGGCCTTGACCAAAAGAAATCAGGCTGACCTCAGCTTTAAAGGGCAAAAGAATACCCCACCCGATTTGGGATTAAAGCAAGTTTGTGTCCAGGCCAAACTACCAAGGAGACAAGACCTAACTCCTTCAAGGAGAGTGGAGCCTATTTCTGAAGAATAATATAATTTATCCAAGCATAATTTCAGCAGGACTCAGGGTTGCTGTCTATAACTGATGATGGCATTATGCAAGTAATTTTAAAATTTGTACAGTGATTTACTAAAGAATTTTTGGTGATCTAACATTTACAAATGATATTTAAGTAATGAATATTGTAAAATTAATCTCAAAACTTATATTCAGTAGGATGTGAGTAATGGGAACTTTCATTTTGTTTTTTCCTTAGAGGAACTGCCACAGAAAACACATGCATTTTATAGAGTTTTTTCTACCCTTAGAGAAACTACTACAGAAGACATAGGATTTTTATAGCTGATTCTGTTTCTAAGTGAATACTTGTTCATTGCATGAAAAAGAAATCAGTCTTTATGTGGCAGAATAGCATTTTGTGTTAGTAATTGAATAACATTTTGTGTTAGTAAGTGATATGCCCCCTTTTAAATTCCCTTTGTAATAGAACATTGGGTTTTTCTCACTTAGCAGAGGGGGCCTTCCTGACAAGTTAGCAGTTTTACTGTTTTCTTTATATATGACAACTTACCTTGAGAAAGTTTCAATTTTATGAGGAGGATCCCCCTGGCAATTGAAGCAACACCCAAAATATATTACTGGGATCTGATCAGTCTAAAAAGCTTCTGCACAGCTAAGGGCATTGTAAGTAGGGCAAACAGACAGCCTTCACAAGGGGAGAAGATTTTTGCAAGTTATATTTCTGACAAAGGTCTGATATCTAGAATCCACAGAGACCTCAAACTAATCAATAAAAAAAGAATAAATAACCCCAGTACTTTGTGGGCAAGAGACGTGAACAGAAACTTCTCTGAAGAAGACAGGCTTATGGCCTACAAACACTTGAAAGAATGCTCATCATCTTTAATCATCAGAGAAATGCAAATCAAAACCATTTTGAGATATCACCTAACTCCAGTAAGATTAGTCCATATCACAAAATCCTCAAACTGCAGATGTTGGCACAGATGTGGAGAGAAAGGAACACTTCTATGCTTCTGGTGGGACTGCAAACGAATAGAGCCTTTCGGGAAAGAAGTGTGGAGAGATGCAGTAATGTACACAGTTATGATCTAATAATAAAAAAAGTTGACCTACCATTTGATCCTGCAGTATTACTAGGTATCTACCCAGATGTACAGAAATCATTTTACAACAAAGACATTTTCACCAGAATGTTTATTGCAGCCCAATTAACAATAGCAAATCATGGAAGCAGCCTAAATGCCCATCTACCTATTAATTGATAAACAAATTGTGGTATGTGTATACTGTGGAATACTATGCAGCCATAAAAAGAGCCTTTACATCTTTTATGTTTACCTGCATGGAGCTGGAACATATTCTTCTTAGTAAAGTATCTCAAGGATGGGAAAAAATTATCCAATGTACTCAATACTATTGTGAAACCAATATATAAATACTTACACATTCATATGAATGATAAAACACAAAGATAGTCCAGAGAGAAAGAGGGGAGAGGTGGAAGAGTGGAGGGAGTGAGGAAGGTAAGTGGAAGGAAGGTATTTGGTGGGATCTCACCTAATGTACACAATGCAAGAGTACATTTCAAAACACCTAAGAGTATTATATATGTCTTACCACAAAAATAAGTAAGTGAGGTGATGGTTATGTTAATTACTTTGATTTAAGCATTCCACATGGTTTATCAAATCATCATATTATACCCCATAAGTGCATACAGTTATTAGTTATGAAAAATTAAGTAAGAAAAGAAAAATTTTAAATGATAAATAATGCTATAATAAACATGTCTGTGCCTGTAGTCCCAGCTACTTAGGAGGCTGAGGCAAGAGAATCATCTAAGCCCAGGAGTTGGAGGTTGCTGTGAGCTGGGATGTCACAGCACTCTACCAAGGGTGATAAAGTGACACTCTGTCTCTAAAAAAAAAAAAAAAAAGCTTAACATTTTTTGTTCACAAATGACTGTATGTGTTATAAACTGGAGAATATACACATGCCTTTCCTTTTATCCTTTATATCTTGCACTGTATTATAAGAATGTAAGCATGTTTCATAACCTCTATGACAGAGATTAGTAAAATATGTAAGTGGCACCTTCTCTGCAATTGTTTTGTGTACAAACGAGGCATTCAAATCTCCCTAAAGAAGCAAAGTTTTTAACCAGATTATGCACCAGGAATCTACCCACAGATGGAAATATTTTTGTCTATTTCCCTAAAAGTGAGGTAGGGGAGATGATGGGAAAATTTTTCTCCATTTTGTGTTATACCCAGGAAGCTGTTTATCTAGAAGGATCATCTTTGCATCATCAAACATAAAACATAAGGCTATACATGAAAGACCAAAGACTATAACATTTAGTGACAGCACAAAAGTCATGTCCTATATCCTTTGGATCACTGAGATAAGGATTAATGCACAGCCTCCTCTCCTTAATTGTCATGGAAAACTGAAGCTTGTTTCAGCTTCAGAATAAGTCAGCTACTGCCTTCTGTATTACTGTGTAACAGCTCAACATTTTTCTTCTTAATCCCCATGTCTGTCCCTTCTCTCACTGGTGGTGTTCTCATGAGCCATTTTTAATGAATATCTTACACACTAATCTTCACCTCTAAGTCCATTTCCTGGTATGTCCAAGGATTGACGGAAATTGAGTCTAATAAACATTCATGATCCAGCTCGGCCACCAGATTGTAGGATTCTCAAATAATTTTATCAAAGATGGGTGTTACAGAAGTATTTGAAATAGGAAAGTGAAGGGATTATCCTCAAAAAATGGATTTTAAATAGCAAAATATCAACTGGAAAGAATTTGTTGGTATTGTTCTTCAGACAATGAATAATACCAACAATTCTGACTTATACAACATTGCTCTAAATATATTAATATGACCTATTATTAATATTAAAAAGTACTATAATTTAGGTAACACATTTATCTCTATTACCCCATATTAAAATTGAGAAAATTGAATCACCTGAAACTTAAGTTCATTGCCTAAGGTCATGAAAAGAGTGGTGGAGTCAGGACTGAAGCCAGTTTCAAAATTTCTCTTCCCTTTTATAGTCTTGATGTATAGTTGACCCTAAACAACTCAAAGGCTATGGGCACCAACTCCTTGCACAATCAAAAATCCATGTATAACTTTTGGCTTCCTAAAAATTTAACTGCTAATAGACTGGAAGCCTTAGTTACAATATAAACAAATTTATTAACACATATTTTTTAATCTTACTATATGTTGTATTCTTACAACCAAGTAAGCTAGAGAAAATAAAATGTTATTAAGAAAATCTTAAGGAAGAGAAACTATATTTTCTAGACATTTAGTGGGTCGTGATAAAGTTCTTCATTCTTGTCATCTTCATAGTGAGATGAGGAAGAAGAGGTGGACATGGTCTTCCTATCTCAGGGGTTGCAGAGGTGAAAGAGAACTTGAATGTAGGTGGACCTGTACAATTCATACTTATGTTGTTCAAGGGTTAACAGGATTGGCTTAAATTAAGATAGTAGGGGCAGTGGGACAGTTAAGTGAGCAGGATAACATTAATCAGGGAAGTCAAGAGGAATTTGTAATGTGATTGTTGTATTTAGACAAGAGCTTGATATATTCAAGAAATCCAGACAGAATTCTCTTGTAGCTAGCTGAAAGCACAGCTCTGAGCCTCTGAGGAGTCTGAGGAGGTGATAAGTAGCAGGTATTACCAGGACATTAGAGACAGCTGAAGCTATGGTAGCTCACCTACAGCTAAGAGTCTCTCCACCACAATAAAGATGCAAGGTACAAAACATAAGATGTGTCCCCAGATGTTGATAGTAAAAGAAATAGCTGAGATTTATGGGTTTCTAAAAAATATAAATATAAAATTATAAGGCATAAATGATTCAAAATTTCTACCTTTTATGTCAGAGCATCAAATGGTTTACCAATTAATAGAAAGAAGTATATGAATATGAATGCTGTTTTCAATCATTGGCTGATGAAAACCTTCTATATTTCAAAGGAATTTTATGGACCATTAGTGAACTTCTAAATGCCTTCAATTTCATGATTTGGCAAATTGTCAGAGTTTCACTACAGTGAACAGAAAACAGAATTTTCAAAGTTTAATAACCAGAAATTTGATTTAAAATAAGATGGCTTTATGTTTGTATCAATAACAACATGAAATTATACAAAATGAAATGTCTTTCATATGACTAGTATCTTTAAAATCATCCTTTATTCTGTTATTAAAATTGTTTTTCAAATGTTTATAGGTTTTTTAATAGACTTTATAGCTAAGTCCTTTAAGGAAAGAAAATCTCTATTTTCATTCTTATACACTATCTCTAAAAAGAAATGAGTACTGCCTCAATTTTCTGTGGGTTTCATATACCTTCAATGTACTGTGAAGATAATGATGACTTTTTCCCCTTCTTGCTATTTTAGTACCCATTATTAATATAAATGATGAGAGTGGCACAGCCTTAATCAAATTATCCCAGTGTGTCACCCTTATTTTTCATAAAAATTACTTTCCATATACGTTTCAGTTTAAAAGATGCTTGGTCATTTGTTTGAGAAATTCTCCAGTATTTATTTGAGAAAGAGATACTGAATGACCTCAATTAATATAAAATTAATCTATAATGGTGCCCTGACATATAGGTTATTACTTTTATTTCTGTGAAGAAATTTAAGTTAAAAAGACATAAAGTTTACATATTGAATACATGATTCAGAATTGCTGATACTTGCACTGCTTGTACAGAAGTAATGTCTTGATGGCGGCGCCTGTGGCTCAGTTTATAGGGCACCGGCCCCATATACCAAGGGTGGCTGGTTCAAACCCAGTCCCAGACCACAACAAAAAATAGTTGGGTGTTGTGGTGGGCGCCTGTAGTCCCCACTACTCAGGAGGCTAAGGCAAGAGAATCACCTAAGCCCAGAAGTTGGAGGTTGTTGTGAGCTGTGATGCCACTGCACTCTACTGAGGGCAATGAAGTGAGACTCTGTCTCTACAAAAAAAAAACAAAAAAAAAAAACAAAAAAAAAAAAACAAGAAGTCTTGAAACCAAACATTCTGAAATAAGATTGTGTGACATGAATTGCAACATAAACTGTAATTGCTCTTTTATCATGTTTAAGGACTCTTAAGAAGTAAATAAATAAAAAATGTTCTTATTATGAAAACTCTGGCATTTTCCTGAAAAGATAGAATGCTTTCAACTAAATTATCTATCGTGAGGAAACATGAAATGCCTGAATAGCTAGGCATATGACTAATAACCCAAATATATTTCTTTTTATGTATCAAAGATGAATATGGGAGCATGTTGTTAATAAGGACTTGAAAGAGTAAAAATGTTCACGTTTTCGTTCCCCCTCTTAAGATGGATGGGTGTATCTACTTTATTCTAGCCATCCAATGTCACTGATTACTAGAATGTGGAATGTTTGGGCAAAGATCATCATTTTAAACTAATCTTTGTCTTTCTTTTAGAGACTTGCTTTAATCCAGAAATTTAGTTCATCCTGGGTCACCTTCCACTTATTTCATGATGTTATCTGAATGAAATTTATTTTATCTTATTATAATATACTTTTTAATTCATTTTCCATACATTGATTTTGATAACTAATTGAAGGTAGTATCATTTTAGTAGCATGTTATATTAAACTATTCATATATTGCAGGAGACATTTTGGGTATGGTATAACAGAAGACAAATCTGGCTCACTGTCCTCACCGTGATCATCAACAGCAAACATTAACATAATTGTAAAATATGATGACACTGTTCATGTCAAAGACATATTTTATTACATGAAGAGACAAAAGATATAGGTTGTGCTTCTGTAACAGGAAAGTGGTGGACAAATACTTTTTTCTATTTCTCCTTCTAAAACAACTGAAAACCCTGGATGTTATATATTAAATGAACACAAGATAGCTTTAAAGGGTAAAAACAGCCAAGGTATACACAAAGCTGAGCTACCATCCAGCTTGCCCAGGGGTGTGGACCAAAAAAGAACCAAACTACCAAATAAGCAAACAAATAAACAAACAAAAAACCCACCCAAACTGACCAAACAAAAAACTCCAAAATAAAAAATATTCTTCTTAGGAATATTCTTTCTAACCACCTAGCTACAGGGCCAGGATAGGGGTAGCCTAATAAGTAAGAACAATTTTATACAATAATCACTCTACCCATCTGACCAAAATTCTGTGTTGGGGGAAGTAGCTATAATTCTCAATGCACCAGCAAATATTTAGTGGGAGCCAAGCCTTTGCCCTCTAAAGGCGTAAATGAAGCATCCTCAACTATCCTCTCGGGGTGGGGATGGAAGAGGTCAAATAGGAATCTGCAACTTCCTCACTTTCAGGTGGTGAATGAGACCCCAAACTGCCCCACCAGTGTCAGTAAGGGGCAGAATACGTCCTTCCTCTGACCAGAATGGTGTCAGAGGAGGCTAGCTAAAATAGAATATTTAAACAAGATAACCAGAGAACCAGAGTTCAAAATGTCCTTTTTTTTTTTTTTTTTTTTTAAATAGAGACA
>NW_003852404.1:16666568-16703489 GCF_000181295.1 Otolemur garnettii | reverse complement strand
TCTTAAGTCAAATAAGAAAGGGCAACACACAAAATGACAGAGACTTTAGAATACCTGACAAAGATTTTAAAACAGTTATGAAAAAATGATTCAAAGGGCAATTATACACATGATTGAAACTAATGAAAACATATAAAGTCTTAATAAAGTAATATAGGATATAACAGAAAAACCAAATTATGTTAAGCAAAATCTCATACAAGTGAAAAGTAAAACAGACAAATTCATAATTATAGCTGGAGACTTTGACACTCCTTCTCAAAAATTGAATGAATAAGACAAAAAATCAAGAAAGCCATAAGAACTCAAAAGTAGCATGAATAAACGGGATCTTATGATCATTTATTCAATATTCTACCCAAAACAACAGAAGGTGCATTCTTCTTAAATACCTGTAAACATATGCTAAGATATAGCATTTTATGGGCAATAAAACTATTCTATTCCTCCAAAATTAAAAAGTTAAAACCATAGAGTGTGTTTCCTGACCACAATGGAATCAAACTGGAAATCCATAACAAAATAACAGGATGATTTCTAAAAAATTTTTATATTAAAAGTATAATCCATAGGCCCAAATAATCTATATAATCCATAGATCAGAGATAGGTACCTTAAGGGGAATTAAAAAATACGTTGAACTAAATAAAAAGTTAAAGTATAACATAAGAAATTTGTGAGATTAAGCTACAGCAGAACTGAGATGGAACGGTATGGCACTCAGTGCTTACATAAGGAATCTGAGTAGTCTTCACCAGCATGGTGGCTCAGAATACCTCTCCAGCTTCCTGGAAACAAAGTCTTCACCAATAACTTTTCACTTTGCTGCACTCTTTCCTTTTTCACAGTATGAAATAATTATTTTCTTTCTAACATTTTCACTTTTCCTAATTTTCAGATTTCTTATATAGTTAACTGAAACTTAAAAAACTCATTTGCTACAAATATAAATATGAACTTTTTTGTATATAGGTGATTAGAATAGTAAAAGCTGAATGCAGTAGTGAACAGGAATCTCTACAGATTGGTCTGAAGCAGGAGGGTTAGCTCACTTCTATCTGGCCAGGACTGTGTTGACAGCCTCCCCTGTTTGTGTTCTGGGTGGCTACACACTGAAGATGCACCAAGCTGGGAGGTCGGCCCTGATTTTGTCTTTTACTTATAATGTACAGTTGCCCTGACACTTACTGCTTTAATTAATGTTTTAGAGATGCCATGTAGAAAAACTGCTTTCCTTTCAATTGCAATCACTTGGGAGAATGAAAGCACAACTCATTGCTATGGGACCACATCAAGTTACCAAAACTAGTTAAAGATGAAAGAAATCGGTGACTTGCTTAGACAGATGCAGTGTGCCTTGGCATTTTCCCACAATTCCTACTTTGAAAACCAGATGGAATGCAGTCTGTCAGGTGAAGCAACATTTTAAGGGTGGAACTTTTTGCTAGGGTTTGCATCCAATGGAAATACTCTAGACTGAGATCCTAAAATTGTTCAGTTGATCATCAGGATGCTTAAAGTTACATATAACAACATGGTGGAGTGACAGTGGGGCAAAACTGCAGATGAACATTTCCTATTTTAAATCTACATATTTAGTATTTTTTTTGTTTGTTTTAAAAGTTACATTTAGGCTAATAGGAGAAACATACAATGTGTGCAATTACTTAGGAAGAAAATAATCAGTATTTCTTATACAGTCAACTCTGTATGTTGGCCTTTCCCCCAAATCCTTGTTTTTCAATATCAGGTTTAAGAAATTAGAGAAGGAATATGATCAATAAATACTTGCTTAATTAAGTGATTTTCCAATCAATTTCAAATTTGGTAGCAAATTTTCATTCCCATTTTACTAGTTCACTACAAGCTCATGAAGTTCTTAGAGAGTTAAGTTTAACTTGCATGTTAATATCCATAGCCACAAGTGCTTTTCACTGTTTTTTAAATTTTATAATGAATTTAAACATCAGAAAATCTAGGCCATTTTTTGAATAAGGTATTGCAGCATAAAGATATGTATTTGCTGGAGATTATTTATACTTAGATGTACAAAATACATACTACTTATCTTCATATTTAAAATTGCATTTCTACACTAATACCTAAAAAAAGTAAAAATTTGTTGTTCAAGTATTTTTAGGAAGGTAAATTGAGGATTGTGTCTATGCAAAACAAACAAATCATATTTCATTGAATAACTGAACATACGGAGATTAGACAGCCTTATAAATTAAATTTTAATTGAATGGACATTACTGTCTCCTTGACAGCAGGGGAAAAGAAAGTACTAACAAGAACAGAAATATATCAGTGCACCAGATTTATTGCCTAAACATCAAATAAAACAAAGTATACAATCCATAAGATAAAGGAAAACGTGATGATAAAAAGTAATTCATAGTCTGCTACTTACCTCACCAGTGACCTCTTCACATTCTAAAAATATTATGCAGGCTCTCAAGAGAGGACTGTGGAATAGCTGTTTGGTATCATGCATTGTGCTAGGTACTTGAGATAACATGAAGGAAACAGACAAAGATGCTATCCTAAAGGCACTTGCAGTGAGGTAGGACTGCCAACAAATAAAAAATTAAAATCACATGCAGTCAGCATAATGATAGCTAATATATAGGATATGCTGGGAACCAAAATAATAATAATAATGATAATAACTTCTGCACCCTAAGATAAACTGTATTCAGGCTGAAATTTCATGAATGTTTAATCATGTGAAGAAAAGAAAGAATGCTCAAGGTAGAAGAAATAGAAACTTTTAGAACTGAAAGTAGATTTATGGGGCAGGAAAACCTCCCAGGTAAGGATGGTAAAATTAGAAGAATCAGTAGACATATGATGATAAAAGGCTATATAAACTATATATGAAGGACGATTGAGGGGAGGAGGATTGAGGTGGGGGAGAGGTGTTGAGAAGCATGAGTGGTTTCACTCACACTTAATGGGCACAGTGTAAGGGTACATGGCACACTTGTAGAGGACTCAAAGAGTCAGACGACCTCTGAGCAAGATGATCTGCAGCTGAGGGGTAAACCTTGGGTCATTCGTCCACAGGTGCTCCTTGTGGAGAAAGAGCCAGAGCCTTCAGCATGTAATCATTTGTTAATTACTCCCCTCACCTGTGTTGTACAGGCTCAATAAAAGGCTAGTGCTGAGGTTGCTCAGGGCTAGCCCACCTCCCACAAGTTTTTACTTCAAATCCATGTCATGCCTGGTTCCTTCCTGTGGAGATCGAGATCAGGGCCAAGGGGTTGCAACATTTTGGTGTAGCAGACAGGATATAGCAGGACACAGCAGGACACAACAAGACACCAGGGTCATGAACCAAAAAGGAAACTTGGAGATAAAGTGAAGCCTTTATGTAGACAGTAGGAGGAGGTCCAAAGGGAAACTCTGCTCAGGGCAAGTGGGACCTTTGGCCAATCTAGAAGTTAGGGAACCTAGTTAACTTGGGCCTGAGACCTGGCCAGTCCTGGGACCTGACAAGTGGTGGCAGGAGTAGGATTCAGTGAATGCAGACTGAGAGGAAAATAAGCTTTAGCAAATAAGAAAAAAAGATAAAAGGAAATATTTAGAGGGAAAAGAAGTATCTAAGAAAACGGCCAACAACAGGCCTTTCTCATTTGGTTTTTCCTCTTCTTTCCTACATTTTCTCTTTCCAAATTTTAACTGCTTCTTATGTGGGAAAAAAAGTGGGTAAAAGCCTTTAGCCTCTTCTGTGAAGTGGCTGTGGAAAGAAAAAGCAGAAAAAAAGCCTTTAAACAAGAGGCAAAGAGAAAAGATAGAACTAGGAGGTAAGAACCTTTAGTAAACAAGCCTTTAGCCTCAGGGGTGAGAAAAGCCTTTGGTAAAACAGCAAAGAGAAAAGTTTGGGAATAGGTTGCAAGAGTTTATTAAGTTAGGGAAGAGAACTTCTAACTGCCTTCCCACGTATCTTTGCCCAATGTCAGCAGGAAGTAGCTTTTGAGAGACTGACACCTGAATCCCTTTTTGACAGTTAAGAGTTCTATTTAAAAAGAAAAGAAGTGAGGTAGATTGAGGCTGGTGAAGAAATAGAGGAAGTGAAGTTTTGTAAAACTAAAACTCCAGAGTAAAAAATAGCTAAAGAGTTCTTGTCCCTTTAAGGCAATCAAAGGTTCTAAGAATTGAAAAGAACTCTAAGATTGTAAAAAGTAGAAGGCGGAAAGAAAGCCAGTAGAAAAAAATCATGGAGAATGAGATACAGCAGTTGAAGTAACAAATGGAACAACTTAAAGATGAAATTAAGATCATGGTAGCTGATATAAAACAGTTGAGAGATTAGAGGAATAATCTTGTAGTTGAAGCAGTAAATGCTATCTTGACATGACAACTCAAATTAGGCACCTGGAAGATCAGAGGGTAAATCCCCCAATTAACATCAAATACCATAAATATGGGAAGCTGGGCCAAAATCAGGACCCACTGGTAAATGAAAGTTAAAACAGTTTCTTTAATATTTTTGTTTCAAACTATTCTTAGAAAAAACAGTATAATTCAATTCTCTGCCATGAGAGCACTCTGCCAGCTTGGTTAGACCTGTGGTGCCTCAGCATAAAACTGGGGAAATTAAACCAGACCAATGGATGGTGATGGAGAATAATTTTGTGGAAGTTTGTGGAATATTAGGTTATCCTGCGTAGTGAAGGAGTAACCAACCTCTCATCAGCATCTGTGTACTATAACTGGGTCCAGCTAAAGAGCCTGGAAGTGACACTCAAAAGCAAATGAAGCCTTTGGAAGATTATGAGAGGTGAGAACAAAGGTAGGGAAGAGTAACTAAAAGTTAAACCACCTTTGTGCTAGGGAGCTCCATTTGAAAAAAGAGTCTGGAATAAATTAGCAAAAATTTTGCTGGAAAAGCAGCTTGAAAGCAGGAAAAAGTCTGCTATTCAGGAATTGTGATTTGTGGGACCACTGAGGACCACAAGTAACAGAGCCTCTGAGAGGAAATGTGAAGGGTGGAACCATTAGTCCACAAGTAACAGTCTTTTGAGATCTGTGAAGGATGGATTTAGGACCACGAGTAGCAAAACCTTTGAAATAGCGAGAGAAAAATCCTTGCTTACAAAGATTGCAAGGAAAGCGTAATCTTTTGTTCGTCCATTAAGTAAATATCAAAGGAAATTTCCTACAGTTAAAGAAATAGTAAATTATCTCAGTTAAAATTTTCTCAGTTTGTTTTCTCAGTCCATTCTCAACAGGAAGCAGTTAAGAACAGTCAGCTCCCTTTTTCCCTAAGAGGCAGTTGGAATTTGTATGCAGAGTGGGAAGATTGATACAGGATTTCATTTTTTTGGGCTGTATATTAAGCCCCAGGTAAACTTAGGATGCATCTTCTAAACCTTGGAAGGTTATGACAACAAAGACCTCGAACAGCAGGCTTTAAGGTAAAGGTTATTCTGGTATTGGCCAAGATAAGAGAATTTCACTTGTTGGATTTATATCTGTTTCAATGGATCTTTACTTAAAGTTATATTGCTGTTTGAAAAGGGTCTGAGTTTGGTACAGCCCTTTCCCCACCTAACATAACTTCAGGCGGTGGTTAATACTTCCCATGAAGGCGTCATGAGCCCTATGGGTCAGCCCATAGCACATAGTTGGTTGGTGATTAGCATAAAGGGGACATGTTTTCCCCTATGCCTAGTTTAGCTAAATTAGTTTCCTTTATAACTGGATTGGCTCTGCTAGTATATTTTTGTTATATACCCTTTTGTTTCTCTTACTTAGCAGGAAGGAAAGCTCCTTAAGTGAGGAGAATGGTTGAAATAACCAACAACAGATTTTCTCCCTTGCCTATTCAGAAATATCTTTAATACACTAGAGGGGGGAAATGTAAGGGATGCCAAGAGTCAGACCACCTCTGAGCAAGATGATCTGCAGCTGAGGGGTAGACCTTGGGCCATTCGTCCACAGGTGCTCTTTGTGGAGAAAGAGCCAGAGCCTTCAGCATGTAATCATTTGTTAATTATTTCCCTCACCTGTGTTGTACAGTCTCAATAAAAGGCTAGTGCTGAGGTTGCTCAGGGCTACCCTGCTAAGAAGGGCTAACCTGCCTCCCACAAGCTTGTACTTCTAATCTGTGTCATGCCTGGTTCCTTCCTGCTGTGATCGAGATCAGGGCCACAGGCACCCAAGGGGTTGCAACAACACTCTATGGTGTGAGACACAACTACAAGAGGGACCCTACTCACAAATGCAAACATTGTAAACTAGTTGTTTGTATCAGCATATTAACTTGAAATAAAAAAACAAATTTAAAAAAAGGGAAGATTGACTTTAAACTCCAGTCAATGAATGCAACATTTTTGGCCTATAATAATGTTTGCTATTACTTATAAAAGATGGATTAAAATGACAAATAAAGTTGTCAATACATTAAGTAAATATTGGAAAATCTAATCCCCTATGCCAAGTATATATGAAAGAGGGCATAAACATCCCCATTTTCCAATATTCAAAAATTCAAAGTTCCAGATTTTTCAAATGTTTCATAAGAAAACGTCAAAGAGACACTGAGGTTGCCCAATGACAAATACTATGAACACAATGATTTTATGTGCAAAGACAAAAGATCAAGATTGAATTAAAAAGTTAAACAAGCTGCAGTTTCACCATCTGCTTAGACTGATATTATCGCTTCATTCCAGAACTGCTTAATCTGAAACTGACCCTGGCAATGATTTGAGCTTTCTTTAACTGACACCTCTAATGTTGAGAAACAGCTAATGGGAGGCCCCAAATCTTCATGCTGAGAAAGACCAGTGGGTGTTTTCTGCTATTTCAAGGAACAGTAGGTGAGACCCTATATTATTCTTTAATAGTTTTCTTCACAAATAAGCATGAAGATAAAAAGATTGTCTGAAGGTCTAAGAATAGTCCAGTTCATTACATCAACTTTCTTCTGCATCAAAAGAGTCACATTTGGAAAAGAATTGTAAAGGAAGAATTTGAAAGGGATACTGTTCATTTTTTTCCAATAATAAGAAATATTATTTTTATAATAATAGGAAATATTGGAATTATTTTTTCCCTACTAGATGGTGAGGTTAGTTAGGAGGTTTGTAGTCCCTGCAAGACGTGATGCATTAGGATAGTGAAAATGAGAACTGAAGAAATGTATTTAATAGGCAGAATCAGTAGGATGTAGTATCCAAACTGATTTGAGGATAAGAAAGAAGAAAATTTAGGTTGACATTGTGATATTAACTCTGGTAAATGGTGATGTCTTGTTCTTAGTTACAGAACATGAGAGAAAGATGAATGGATTCTGCAGCAAAGTGGTTTTATTTGGTCAGTACAGTTAGCTTTTAGGTGTCTGCAAGACAGACAGGTGTAGAAAGCTAGACAGCTGACTATAGAAAAATAAGATAAAATGAGAAAGTGGGAAAAATTATAGATTTTTTCAATCAGTTTTAAGAAGAAATTTGGCCAAAAGTGATGCCTATGGCTACAACATGTGTGTTCAAGAAAGGGTATATTTATAAAGACATGAATATGTTTCAACATAGGTGGGAAAAAAGAGAACAAAGGAAGCAGTTGAAGAGTCAGGAAAAGCAAGTGAATTTTACAATAGAGTTTTTGCAAAAGCAGGAGGCAAAGTAGTTCAGGAAGCATCTGTGGAACTCAGTTTCCAATAGGAGAAGATTTTTGTCATTGAAAGATATAAAAGGCAATATCTGAAATGTGTAATGCTAGATGCATTTTTAAACCAATATAAGGAAGATGAAAAAGTTTTCATTGAATGTGCACATTTTGTCTATGTACATTTTCTCCCTAGAAGGGAAGATCAAAAGTGTGCAAATAGGGTAGGGTTGAAGAGGAATTACTTTAAATATGTTGCTAGGAGAGAAAATATCAAATAGACTAAGAGAAGGACTTACTGGGCAATTTTGATGACTCATAATTGACATTTGAGTTTCCATCAGGATAGTTTGTTAGATTTTCTCTAGTGGAAGGACATAGCTTGCATACACATAAAGAAAAGAATTAGAATTCACTTATGGGCTTTGATATGACCTCAGAATCCTTTATGGTTCTCCCGGTAAATAATTCTTGTTAATTTTATCTGGAAGTACTAGCTAATGATCATATTCAAAGCTAACCTTAGCATAATTCTGGTAAAATCTAACTTCTAGGTTCATTTTCAAATAACCATATGTGACAGGTTTATTTTTTATTTTATTTTATTTTTTTTTGTAGAGACAGAGTCTCACTTAATCGCCCACGGTAGAGTGTCATGGCATCACAGCTCACAGCAACCTCTAACTCCTGGGCTTAGGTGATTCTCTTGCCTTGGCCTCCCAGTAGTTAGGACTACAGGCACCCACCACAATGCCTGGCTACTTTTTTGTTGCAATTTGGCTGGGGCTGGGTTGGAACCCGCCACCCTCAGCATATGGGACCAGCACCCTACCTACTGAGCCACAGGCGCTGCCCAACAGGTTTAATTCTTATGTGTCAACTTGCTTACATCACAGGATACGTTTCTGTGAGGGTGTTTTTGATGAGATTAATATTTAAATTGGTTGACTAACTTTGAGTAAAGCAAATTATCCTCCATACTGTGTGTGAGGCCTTATCTAGTCAGGCACCTTCCCTAGCCAAAAAGCAATTCTGCCAACAGGTGGCCTTGGGCATGAATTGCAATATTCTATTTTAGTATGGTCTCTAGCCCACCGATTTATCACACAGATATTGGATCTACCAGCCTCCATAATTATGAATCATTCCTTAAAATAAATTTCTCTTTGTATACACCCCCCCATTCTTTTTTTTTTCTCTCAAGACCTTCCACAAGTATATAATATTTAAAATTTGCTTGTGCATTTGTTTGGTTTTTCACTCCCTGAATTATTTCCCTCAAATAATAGAGAAATTTGATTAATTCTGCTATTTTTTGTATAAAAATGTAAACTTAAATTTATAAATATTTTATCAATTACTTAAATATTAATTTTCTTCTACTTTCACAAAGTAAAAGACCTACATTATCCAAATTGCCCTAACACATGTTAAATGTGATTTTTGCCCCAGGACAAAAATCTTTCAATGTCTTTGTTTTTTTCTAAGTTATTTTGAAATGATAAATTTTATCATGTATTTCAATTAGATTTGAGAAAATATTGCTCCTACTTATAAGTATAAAATAGGCCAACATTTTTGATTTTACAGTATTTTTTAAAGAATTAGTATAATATTAAATGTATAATAATAAATGTATACCAAAGATATATGACAAATAAATTATATTAAAAAAGTTCAAAGACAGAAAGCTGTGTCATAAACCCAAAAATTCAATGGGCATGCAAAACCTAAACTTCTTTTAATCCATGTTTTTGTTTATCTAATTCATTGAAATGCCATGCAAGTTTGTTAATTTGTGATCTTAATGCTTTTTTGATATGGGCATTTAGTACTATAAACTTAGTGCTGCTTTTTCTGTATCCCATAGGTTTTCACAATGTTTACTGTGTTATGGATTTTTCATTCATTTTAGTAATTTTTAAAATTTTCATTTTTATTTTTCTACCAATACACTGATGAGTTAGAAGAATGTTATTTAATTTACATGTGATACAATTGAAATTATTCTTCATCTTGGTTTCTAGCATAATTCTATGGTGATCTGAGATGATATGTGATATGATTTCAATTTCTAAAAATGTATTAAGATTAGCTTTGTCCTAAAATGTAATCTATCATGTAGAATGTTCCATGTGCTGATGAAGAATGTATCTTCTGGAGTTGTTTGGCATCATGTTTTGTAAATATCTGTGAAGTCTTTTGGTCAAAGTCTAATTTAAGCCCAATGTTGATTTTCTGTCCAGTACTGAGAGTGGAGTATTGAGATCCTCCACTAATATTGTGTTGCTATCTGCCTTTATTTATTTATTTTTTTAGGTCTATTAGTATATTTGTTTTGAGTATCTGAGTGTTCTAATTTTGAGTGCATATGTATGTAGGATGACTAAAAATTGGAACAAGCCATTGTTACATGATGTGCTCAGATAATAGTTGAAAATACAGGAAACGTGAAAAGGCAAGGAAGTATACCACCACCAAAGGACACAACAATTGTACAACAATGGATCTCATTCAAAGTTCTTTGTAATTGCACAAAAGGATTACCAAATATTGATTATCAAGGAGTTCAAAGAGCTGGAAAAGACAGCTAAAAACCAATACAATAAAATCATAAAATTAATTCAGAGTATAAATAAGACGTTTACCCAGGACATAGATAGTATTTTAAAAAAGAAATTCTGGAGCTGAAAATTTATTAAAGTAAATACAAAGCACTTTTAAAAACATCAAGAATAGACTATCAGAAGAAAGAAGTTGAAGAAAGGTCCTTGAATGTAGTTACACAAAAACAAGGGAAAAAAAAAGAAAGAATGGGCAAAGTCTTTGAGACATCTGACATTACAAAAAATGTAATTAAAAAAATTACAATAACTATTAGAAGAAAGAAGTTGAAGAAAGGTCCTTGAATCTAGTTACACAAAAACAAGAAAAAAAAAAAAAAAAAAAAGAAAGAATGGGCAAAGTCTTTGAGACATCTGACATTACAAAAATGACTGAACATATGAATTAGCACTATCCCCAAGAGAGACCAAAGATAAAATGTCAGGCAATAATTGTTTACCAAATTCATTGGTAATCAATTATTACAAAAAATAATATAATTCATTAAAACATTCTAGAACTATGAAAGAATTGGAGGTTCAGATTCAAGGGGCTCAATGATCCTCAGAAAAATACATTGAAAAATGGACTTCGCCATTACACATTGATGGTGAATATGTAATAATATTATATTATTATCATAATGACTGAAGTCAAAGTGAAAGAAAGAATTCTAAAATTAGTAAGAGAAAAGTATCTAGTCACCTGTGAAGGAAAACCAACCAGAATAATTGAGTACTTCTCAGCAGAACCTTACAGGACAGAATAAAATGAGATGGCATTTTCAAAATATTTAAATGAAAAAAAAAATGCCAGGAAAGATTTTTATATCTTGCCTTTATTAATGAAGGGGAAATAAAATCTTTCTCTGGTATGCAAGTGCTTAGAGAATTCATTACCACTAGACTGGCTCTATAGGAAATATTCAAAAGAGTCTTAAACATGGAAACAAAAGTACAATGTTCATCATCACGAAAGCACAGAAAAATATAAAACTAACAGGTCTTGTAAAATAATCACACAAAAGGGGAACCAAAAAATTAAATGACAACATGATAGGCGTTCAGGAAACCACAATGACACACACATACATACACACACACACAAAAAAAAAAAAAAAAGAAAAAGAAAAGAGAAAAAGAAAGAAGTTATAAAATAACTAGAATCAACTAACAATATGACATTAACAAAACCTCACATATCAATAAATATTAAACTTCAATGTAAATGGAATAAGCACTACTTAAAAGATACAGGTTGGCAGAATGAATAAATAAATCAGGTGTCCTCAAGCTATGGCCTGCAGGCCACATGCAGCCCACTGAGGACATTTATCTGGCCCTCTGGGTGTTTTTGCCACCACTGCCTGTCCTGCTTAGCAGCCGACTCATCCCAGGGCCTGCAGTCTGGCCCTCCAATGGTCTGAGGGACAGTGAACTGGCACCCTGTTTAAAAAGTTTGAGGATCCCTGAAATGAACCTATAATATTCTGCTTACAAGAAATTCACCTGACCCATAGAGTCCCATAAAGACTGAAAATAAAGGAGTAATAAATGATATTATGTGCAAACAGAATCCAAAAGTGGGCAGCAGTAGTTTTATCAGATAAAATAAGCTTTAAATCAGTAACAATAAAATATAACAAAGAAAGGTATTATATATTGACAAAGAGTTTTTTTTATTTAATAAGCTTCTTTTTTTCTATTACTTATAGCATAACAAGCTTCTTATTTTAATTAGAATCTATTCATTTGTTTATGATTCATGATACCAAAGGCAGAAAATATTATCATTCCATTTATTTTTGGGCCTAGTTAGTACCAATGAAAAATTTGCCTTAATTCATAGTTGCCATAGCCTCATCATGTTAATTCAATGGTAGCATCCATTGTTTAAAAAAAAAAATTGTGTAAATGCATGTCAGACACATTTCTCCAATTTATCTCAAAATCAGATAATAATTTATTACCAAAATAATTTGCAGCTTCATGTAGGATATATTATTTCTAAATATTTTGATAATAATATTCCCCTACTCTGGCTTATTTATTTCTCTTCTATGTCTGCCTGCTTCCATTACTGTTCTTTCAGGTAGTAAAAAAATAAAAAATTGGGTGGTGCCTGTGGCTCGAAGGAGTAGGTCACTGGCCCCACATGCTGGATGTGGCAGGTTCAAACCCAGCCCTGGCCAAAAAAAAAAAAAAAGGGTAAATATTTAAAATGAGAATTAAAAGAAATATGCTATGAATAGAAAAATAAACATTTTTCCCTTATTCTCATCATAGAATACTTTCCATAGCACAGTGATTCTCAAAGAAATGGTGTAATAGTGACTGTTGAAAAAATGATGATCACCTGGTATCTGTGGCATGGAGCTCAAGCACTTTCAGCTAATAAAAAACAAACACCATTTGTATAACTTAATTTTATGGGCGTATAGTAGAAACGTGTGCACAAAACTGAGTTTTCCTTAATGTCAGTAATCCTGACATTCCATACGTATTAAATATATCAACGCTTTTATCAGACAGTAAACATGCAAAACGTGGAAATAAACTTTAAATAAAGCTTGAGTTCTTTTATGTACAAAAACAATTATAACATTTATTTTGAAAGAAATGAATATGAACAAGACATTGTCTTTGCTTTTAGTAACTTAAAAATCGGTGGGCACTTGCTAATTCAAGCCACAATTCAAATCCACTGTCTAAAATAAAAAGGGGCTTTGGGAAAGTGTATTATGCATGCTTTTACCCAATGGAAAGTATTTTCACAATTTATTTTACTTATTCTTTCATTATGTTAGTGGGCTCAAACACATCAGTAGAAATAATTAAAGTTTATATCACAATAATAGCACCGCTACAGAGTCTTTGCACATGTATAAGAGAGTCAAAAGAGACATTTTGATAAGAAAAGTTAAAGGATTGAAAGTGCTTTAAATAGCTTTGCTTATAAAGGAACAAACAAACTATACAAAATGGAAACAATAGCTTGTGAAGGACATGGTTGGAGCTATTTGATGTACATTATTTGTTTGGGAATAAAGAATGGCCTTTTAGAATGTTTTTTAAATCTACAAGTATGTCAAGGTATTTGATAAAGAAAAAAGAAGTTACAAAAAACACTTTATATCTTCAAAACGACTGACAACCTCCAGTAGTATTATTTTTGGCAGCCCACATATTCTTCCCTCTTTCTACTCTATCATAACTTATTCCAATAGCATGCAGCATGATGATTATTATTTTATCTTTAAAGTAGTCTCCTTTACCTTGATTTTCTCACTATGCATTTCTTATTTGCTCCCCTTTGCAGCACAGTTTCTTGTAAGAGTGGGCAGTATGCCTTCTCTCTGGTTCTGTCATTCTCTCCTGAATTCATCCAACTTGACTCTCATCTCTACCAGTTCATGGGAACTGCTATACCTTCATTCAACTAAATTATCCCCTCTTTGCTTCTCAGTTCTAACTTAACAATCACTCTGTAACAGTCACTCTATCCTTCTTGAATGCATTTCCTTCACTTGGCTCTCAGCACTCCACACCTGCATTGCTGGTATTCCTTTTAACTTTCTTTTACTGGTTTTTCCTCTTCCTCCAACCCTTAAACGTTAATATTATAGGTAGAGGTAAGGTTAAGCTTAGGAATAGCACTCATCCTTCAGCCTGTCTTTCTTTTCAACAGCCTCCAAAAAGGTTGGAGACTGCCATTATATTTCATCTCTGCCAACAATTCTCAAATGCATATAGCCAGTCCAGCCAGTCCATGTCTGTCTTCTGATACCAAGCCCTGCATCTACCAGCCTAATACCCATCCTTGATCATTAGTAATTGTCTCCAGGGGAACAACTAAGCCCATAAGCAAAACTAAACTTATTATCTTTTCAGTCTTCCAAAATATGTTCTACTCATTGTTTATTTCATTCTTCAAGGCTAAAACTGAGAGTCTTCTCTCCCTCTTCTCTTCCTCCAACAGTCCACATCACATTCCTCAGGAATTATCCTGACTCTTCCTTCAGAATATACCTAAAACATGACCAATTCTCATGCCATTCAGGTAGTCATTTTTACCTTAATGACAGCAATGACCTTTAATGGGAAATCTTTATCTTTTGTTTTTTTTATCTTCACCCCTGCTAGTTTATTCTCAACAGTGTGACAAAATGAACCTTTAAAAATAAAGAGAAAGAGGATACATTTACTTGCCATCATAGTGTCAAGAAGAAATTGCTATGTAACAGAATAGAATTAGCTCACTCAGATCCTGTGACTTTGAGGGGAAATCTGGAGAAGATCATCACACTCTCCATGCCATTACTATTCCCTGGACTTAAAGACAGATGACACAGAGTGTTATTTGAATTGATTATTGATAACTTATAAAAATTGGACTAATTCTTTTCACTATTAGTTTGTTATTATTTGAATTGGTAATTTTAAAAGTTGACTTGATGGAGCAAGAAGAGTGTGTTTGGCCAACCAATCATTAGGCTCAAGTCTATATGACATTGTAATCTTGCCTTCCTTTCTAAAAGTTAGATATAAAATGAACTAAAAGAAGTTCTGTCTGATACCCTCATGGAACAATGTATCTGATTAAGTTTCATTTGTTTATTTTTATTGTTGTTGCAATTTCCACTGGAGTCTTGCTCATAAAGTCTTTCCCCAGGCCAATATCTTCAAGGGGTTCTCTGTACACTTTCTTCAAGGATTTTTATTGATTCACATCTTAGATCTAGGTTTTTTTTTTTTTTTCCATCTTTTAAGAGGAGAAAGGTGTAGGTCTAGTTTCAGTCTTCTTAGTAAAACATCACAAGAATAGAGAAGCAAGAATTCAATGTACTCAATTCTGATATGAGGACAATTGATGCTAGTATATTTTGGGGGGAGGATAGAGAGGGAAGGGAAAGAGGGAAGAATGGAGGGGATGTGGGGCCATGGTGTGTGACACACCTCTTGGGGGGTAGGATAATATTAATAGAGGGACTTAACCCAGCAAATGTAAGCAGTGTATGCTGGCTCATTATACCCTCAATGATTCCCCAACAATAAAAATAAAAAGTTGTTAACTATTTTTTTTAAATGTTATTAAATATTTAAAAAAGAAAAAATGTATCTGAGATATGGTGCCAAACATCAGAATATAAACTTCAACAAAGCTGCATATCAGGTGTAACCCACCTTAAGATGTTAGTATTTTGTGTTAAAAATGGACCTAGGTCTTAGAAGACATTTATATCTTTGTTGTAGATCTGAATGTACTTTAACAGTCAACAGTCAACATGAATTAAAAAGCAAGATGTGTGTTGTGTCCATGTTTTTGCATTCTTCTTCTAATGCATTATATATTCTCATACACACTGATGAGAGAAAGGTCATGCTTTAATGTAGGGATATACTAAGATTACACTCAGATAATCTGGGACAGTATACCAATTTTCTAGCTACAGGAGAGATAAAATAATATGACATTACTTTTCTTATCTGTATATTGAAAACAATATGATTTGTCATGTGTAAATCTTACAGGATAGGGAGAAGAAATTTTGCATTATTTGGGGGGGTAAATTACAGTTATAATAGTTCATTTATAAGTGAATATTGTATCTAGGGATTTTGCAACCATTAAAAAAAGGCTATATCTGTTTTAAAAAGAGGACTCATATATCTGAAATGCAGCTTGCTTTGATTCTTTTGGCACAAACTAGAAAATAAAATGGGACTGATGGAAGAATGGAGGAAGAAATATATCTGTGAAATATAAGATATTTCTAAGTATTTCCTTATATATGCCATTGTATGTTTAGAAATAATTCACTTACATAAAAATAACAACAAAACATGGCTGTAATAAAAACACAATAAAATAGTAGCAATTATCACTTTAAAAAAATTTTTTTCTTTTCTGATTTCTGATGTATGTGCATTTAAATCCCCAATACACACATGTAAATAAAGTTAAATACACAAACTAATTAACCATGCACTGACATGGTTAAATATAATACTTTATCACTTCTTACTACAGTGAACATTCCAAGAGAAAACATGTGACTTAAGTATTTTAAAAGTCATACTAATTGTTTTTAATTTTAGGAAGTAGGCAGATCTCACAGATCAGAAGCTAAGAATGCCTAATCTATGGGCCAATGACAACGTTGCTCACAAAGAATTGTGAAGTGTCACATAAACATTACATTTGGAAAAGAATCAAATGTTGTAATTTGTGTACAATAACCCTCAGTTCTTTTTCTCAAGTAGACTGTAACATTTATTATTTGAAGATATGTAAACACTTGTCAGCAAAGTCTTTATGGTCAGGAGAAAGAAATATAGGATACGTGGAAACTAACTTATACCTAAGAGCTGTTGGATTCCATGAAGAACCATAAGCATGTAACACATTAATGTTAACAATAATGATGATGATTTCCAGTAGTAGGTGCTTTTATAATTCAGACAAAGTGACAACTAAACAGTGGTGCTACTTGGTCTATGTCCAAAAGTTGTAATTAGTTAAGAGAAAAGAGGGTAAAAATGTGTGAACGGATGTTTTGCATCAAAACGCATCATACACAATGAAGAACCTAATTTTGACTACCACAGACCATAAAAAGGAGTCATCAAAGACAGATATGGGGCTAGATCCCGAGGATTGCTTGAAGAGGACCTGAAATAAAAGTCTTCAAATCAGGGAAGTAAACAAAAAGTCATCTAGTAACTCTTGGAGAGAAAAAGTTGTATTTTTGTAGATCTGAAGTTGAAGGTCAACTTTATTGAAAACTGGGAATTAAAATCAGGTGTCTACTGAACAGATCTAATCTTCCTGCTTACAATCGAAAGTGAGGGATGTAACCTAAATGATAGTTTGACAATCTCAAATTAACATATTACCTGTTCTGGGTTTTTAAAAGTCCAATTAAATTGTTTCTTTCCAGCATGCAACCAAGCTTTAAGCTAAAGACCAGTATTTTCTCAGTGGGGCTAATGTAGAAACTCTTAAATACAACAAGCACCTTAAGAATTCCTGCTGGTTTTTAATGTCACATCTTGATGGTAAATTAGTTCCAGTAGCATAATTCTCTTAGCTCTTGGTGCTTTGGCTCACCTCATGCTGTTACTACAAACTCTTAAAAGATATAGGACTTTATTTAAGTAATTCTTCAACTTTACTGAGGTTTATTGACCTAATGTGAAGCCTATGGACCATTAAACTAATATCTAAAGCTGCAGAGTTGTCATAAATTAATATCCTCTACCACAGAAGCTGGAATATGGGATAACTTTTCTAAATATTTTTAAAAAATATAAAAGGCTTATGGTCTAAATTTTCAAATTATGTTTAATAATTTGATATTAGGATTTGTTTCTTTATCTTTGACTCAATCTATACAAAGTATGTAAACAAAACATGTACACCCCCAATATACTGAAAAAAAAAAAACTATGATTGTCCAGCTTTAGGGTGTATCAGCATTATCTAGTAGGCTTGTTAAACACAAGAGACTAAGGTTCCAGCACCCAGTTTCTCATTTAGTAAGTTTGGAATAGAGTTCAAAGTTTGTGCTACTAGAAAGTTCTCAGGCAACACTGTTACTGGTGGTCTGGAGAACACAATTTGAAACCTTTTGACTCAATATTAGTGGTGTGATGTCAAGATTTACATTTGAGATCTTTGAGACTCATTTTTCTCTTCTTTAAGCAAAGAAAAGTATAATTACTTCAAGAAATTGTTTTGAGAATTATGAGACAATATGTAAATCAGGGGTGTCCAACTCATCACCTGTGACTTCATGCAGCCAAAAATGGCTATGAATGTGGCCTGGCTCACAAATTTGTAAGCTTACTTAAAACAGTATGTGATTTTTTTTGATGAAATTTAATTGTGTGGCTTTCTAGTATGAACTTTATAGACAACAATGTCATGTCATAATGTGACAGAAAATAAATATATGTATGTTCTCAATATTGGCATGATTGAGATATGTATGTACCTCAATTTTACAGTGCTGGGCAGCTCCTAGGGTGTTATCTTCCAAGTGCAGACATTCTAATTGTTACCATCAGACATTACATGTACTTTTGGTGACTCAGGAAGACAACAATTACCAATAATATTTTAACCTACCATTGTAATGTTAGGCATTTAATGTTAATAAGAAGTTAGGCAAGCATTCTTATTGATTATTAATGATACTTCCACAACTTAGCAGCACCTCACATACTACCCACTGTGCTTTACAATCGGCCCTAAGCCTTATCCTGCATTGGCAAACAAGATTTGAAAGGGCCCAAACCTTGTTTTCTATTTTTTTGTCAATTAATTTTCATAAGTAAATATAGTCCCTTATTTCTTATTATTATTTTAAAATCCTGGAATGGTTTCTATAGCAACTCAAAAGAAAACAGAAAATGGAAAAGTTATAGGTAAAGGAAGATTGTTCAGTGAAAAGTGGACAGATGACTACTTTTCTGTTGAGGCAAATAAGAAGTCACTCTGCTTAATTTGGAGGGAATTTGTAAAAGTTTTCAAAGACTACACTTTGAAAGGCATTGTATGCAAAACATGCTACCAAATTTGATGCATAGGAAGTATTAGGTCATGAGGCTAAAATAGCAGAACTGAAAAAGTCTGTCTTTTCAACCAAAATTATTATTATTATTATTTAAAAGACAGAGTCTCACTTTGTCACCTTCTGTAGAGTGCTGTAGCATCACAGCTCACAGAAACCTCCAGCTCTTGGGCTTAGGTGATTCTCTTGTCTCAACCTCCTGAGCAACTGGGGCTAGAGGTGCCTGCCACAAGGCCCAGCTATTTTTGTTGTTGTTGTTGCAGTTTGGATGGGGCTGGGTTCGAACTTGCCACCCCTGGTATATGAGGCTGGTGCCCTACTCACTGAGCCACAGGCACCACCCTCAACCAAAATTATTTAAAAAGTCACAATGCAAATGGATTTCATTGTAAAAACTAGTTATGTGGTAGCACATTTAATAGCAAAAAATCAAAACCATTTACTGATGGTGAGTTTATAAGCAATGTATGGAAAGCATGGCAGAAAAGCCCTGAAAAAAAGGGGGATATTCCTAAAACTAGTTTGTATCACCAGACCTTAGCCAGGCAACGTGAACAAAATGAAAATCTATAGACAGAATTTTAGAGAGTAAAGCTGCTAATTTTAAATTTCCTGCTTCGGCAATGAATGACACTACTGATGCTACAAACACAGCTCAACTTGCCATTGTTATTACAGATATTAAGGACAAATATAATGTCACTGAAGGGTTTTCTAAGTGCCATTAACAGACCCAACTGAATCAAGTGATTTACATGCAACAGTAAAAAATATAGTAAAGTGATTTTCTTTGTCCTAATGGTTCTCTGGCAATGGTAAGTAAAAGAGAAGGACTTATAAAATTAAGAGAAAATGATACAATTTCCACCCAAACTTACAGTTAATGAAGTATTATTGTATAGTACATCAAGAAAATTTTGCAAAAAAGATATTTTAAAATTGATAATGTAAAGCAAATTTTCATCAAAACTGTGAATTTCATAAGGGCCAATGGACAGAATCATTGCCAATTTCAGAAATTCTTTAAAAATATTGATGCTGACTATGGTAACATGATTTAATTTTCAGAAGATGGCTAAGTTTTAGTCAAATGTTAAAAAAAAATTATGATTTACAATATATTCTTAAGTCATTTATGGTATCAAAAACCAAATTTGGACCAGAACTTGACCATGAAAACTGGCTCATTGTTTTAGCATTTTTAGTGGATTAAACTGCTCATTTAAATGAATTAAACATGTGTTTTCGAGGTGAAAACCAATTTATCAATATAATGTTTCAAACCTTAACAGCATTGCAAATGAAACTGAAATTATGGCAAGGTTTTAAAATTAAGTCAAACAATTTTTTGCATTTCAACACATTGACTACGCACAGTCCTGTGAACAAAGTATATACAGCCTTGCTTTTCAAGTTGATACAAGAATTTAAAAGAACATGTCAAGATTTCCAACAAAAAAATCAATATTTTGGTACATTTGCAACTCCATTTTTAGTTGACCTGAATGTTACCTGCCAATTTTCAAGTGGAAGTGTAGAGCTGTGCAACCTGACGTTTAACTTGAAGAAAAATTTGATCACGTCTCTTTATTGGACTTTCATAGGTCCTGTCTTCCCAGAGACAAATAGTTCTCACTGCACAATCACATCTTATTCATGTTATCTTTTTCTGCAGCACTTAACATTTGTGAGCAACTATTTTCAAGAATGAAGAACATTAAGAATCAAATTAGACCCCAAATATCTGATGAGCACTTTCAAAACTCACTGAAAATTGATTTGTATTTTCAAATACAGTGTCAAATAGTCCACTAGTTTAGTTGTGCACTTTTACTTAAAAAAAAAAATAAAAATAAAAAAGGAGAAATGTTTTACTGCTTAGTTAACATACATTTTCTGTATTAGTGATCACAAATTTAGGATGTGCTTGATGATTTTAAAAGACACTCTGAACTGGCCACTGTATAACTAGGATTATTATGTAAGGACTTTTTTGCTTGTGTGATGGCTGATATCACTGAAATTATGCATGGACCTTTTCTGTTTGTGTGTGTGTGCTTATCAGCTTGCTTTAGTGTTTGTGTATTTAATGTGTGGCCCAAGATAACTTTTTCTCATAGTAAGAGAGGATGGGAAAAGGACTGTTAAATTTTCTCTAATAAAAATAACCAAATAATGGGAACATTTTAAAAGAAAATATCCAGTCAAAATTAGATGTAGAAATTTCTTCAAACTCCAAAACCCGTCACTTGAATTTCAAAGGCAGCCATAACATTTGGAAAATACCTATACCTATGCAACCCAAGAATATAAATGTAAAGTGAAATAACAATGGTAGATAAGAGGCAATAAATTACAATGTTGATAAACATGGGAAAATGTGAAAAAAGATTTAGGGTATTTATTTAAATAATTTCTACATGGCATTGCTTATATTCAGTCTAATATTCAAAAGTCATGGTATGTAATGACTTTTCTGGATAAGGTATGTATTTGAGGACAATTTTATTTGCAGAAGAATTTCATTAATATGCTTTTCTACGCTGCTGCCAAATCTTTTTATATTACTATTCTTTAATATGTGACATTAACTCCCAGCATATTACTTAACAATAAAAAGTAAACTACAATTGGCATCAGAGCAGATGAATAACTCATTATATTTCTTGGTAATTTTCTTTATTTTCTGCTTGAATGATCTGTCCAGTTTGTTCAGCAGGATGTTGCATTCCCTGAAATTATGATGTAGCTGTTTATCTATTTACTTAGACCGAGTAGTGTTTGCTTTATGAATCTTGGAGCTCCTGTGTTAGGTGAATGAATATTTAAGATTGTTATGTCTTCTTGTTGAATTTCTCCCTTCACTATTATATAATGGCCATCCTTTTTTTTTTTTTTTTAACTATTGTTGAAACGATGCCAATTTTATCTACTAGGGGAATGGCTACAACTGCTTTCTTTTGGTTTCCATATGCGTGGGATATTTTCTTTTCCATCCCCTCACCTTGAGCCTGTAAGAGTCCTTGGGGTTACATGGGTTTCCTGTGAATAGAAAATACTTGGATTGTACTCTTGTTTCCATTCATAAAGCCCGGGTTTCTTGAGTGTGACATTCAAACTGTTCATATTGATTGATATAATTGATATGTGGTGTGGCATACTTTATTTCTTTGTTTTACCTCATGGGCTATTGTTTTAATGACTTTAATGCTTCATTTCTTTGGTGATTTTACACTGGTGGGTGTCTATCGTGTTGTTCTGTTTATAATGTAGTTTTGAATATTTCCTGCAGGGCTAGTCTGATCTTGCCAAGTTCTTTCAGTGTTTGCTTATCTGGAAAAGTCTTTATTTCTCCCTTATATGTGAAACTTGGTTTTTCAAGATCCAAAATTATAGGCAGGTAACTGCCCTGTGAAAGATGACTGAAGATGAGGTCCCAATCCCTTCTGGCTTGTAAGATCTAAGTGGAGCAGACTTTAGTTAGCCTGATGGGGTGTTCTTTGTAAGTTATTTAATATCATGGCTCACAGGAGATCCTCCTTCATGTTGACTTTGGTCATTTTGATGACTATGTGTCTCCGTGATTGCTTCTTTGCAATGACTCTCCCAGGTGTTTGCCGAGCTTCTTGACTTGGACGTGTAAATCTCTAGCAAGAATGAAAATTTTCCTCAATTATACTCCCAAATACATTTTCAGCCTTTGTATATTTTCTTCTTCACCCACCAGGATGCCTATGATTCTTATATTTTGCCCTTTTATATAATCCTATACTTCTTATAGGTTTTGATCATTCTTCTTAATTCTCTGTTCTTTATTTTTAACTGTCGGATTTAATTGAAAAGAGTGGCCTTTGAGCTCTGAGATTCTTTCTTCTGCCTGGCTAGCCTGTCCTTAAAACTTTACACTGTGTTTTGTATTTCTCTTAATGTATTTTTCATTTCCAGAAGTTCTGTTTTTTTTATGTCGATCACTTTAATAAATTTTTCATTCATTTCCTAAATTATTTTCTGATTTTGTGAGTTGGTTTCTATTGTCTCTTGGATTTAATTGAACTTCCACACAACCTATATTTAGAATTCGTTATCTGTTATTTCAGTATTTTAATTTTGCTTGGAATCCACTGTTTGATACCTGCTGTTAACATTTAGGAATATCCTTTCATTCTGACTTTTTACTTCAATAATTGTTTTGCTGATCCCTTTTCATCTGGGGCAACAGTCATTTCTTATTTTTTGATTTTCTTTTGTTTAAATGGGGCGTCTTTTTCTTCTCTTTTTCACTTCTAAAATTGTGTGTGTAGAATATGTTTGGAAATAAATTTTCACTTTGCTTGTGGGTGCTTTGATGGGGGTCTTGGTACTAACTAGATTCCTTGGTTATAGATATCCTTAATTGTTTGTAGGCTGTTGCAATGGTGAGCTATGTTTTGTATCTGTCTCCTCATGTCTCTTTGATGAGAGATGATGGAGATCTTTGAGATTCTTTCTCTTTACTTAGCCCTGATGCCTTCTTAACAGTGTAAATTATATTGACATCTCCAGTATAATCTCTGAGACAGAAGGTGGTTCCTGTGGGTAGGAATCCATCACACCTTGTATGATTGAGTCAGTAAATACTGTAAAGGGTTGTGCAAATTGACCTCACTGTCAATAGAACAGGAGAAAAAAATTTAAGTTTTGTTTTGAGGACCTGTAATTGGCTCTAGAATCTCAGGCAAATACTCAAATTCCTAGGTGGTGAGTAAGTCCCTGGAACTTACAGATGAGTCCTCACTTTTCACCTCTGCAAGGGTTTGTGGGGTAGAGAGGCTTGCTGGGGTTGGGTTGGGTTGGGTGAGCACACCCTCAAGCTCTACAGAAACTGGTAATGAAGCTGTTATTAGGAAACCTTTTCTGGAAAAGGCTGCCAGGGAGGAGCTGAGGTGCACCTACCCAGCCAGAAAATCTGCTTTGGCAGCAAGGGCTATCTGACACCCACAATCTGGTGGTTAGGAGTGGATTTCACCCTTTTTCTCCTTCCCTGATCAATGTTCTCCCTTTGGCAACTGCTGGCAAGCAGGGGCTCAAACTAGCTGAGCTCCCTAATGATGGTGCTGTGGGCTGGAAACTTCCATATCCAAGATCTCACACTGGGCCTGGAATGCAGCTTTCCTGTGGGGGAGGAATGTTCCATGAGTGTGCTGTGGCTGGCACTCATGCTGCAATCTCATTTCAGTTCTGCCCATGTGGGGTCTTTCACCTTCTGAGATTAGTTAGTAAATCTCTCCTCTGTACCTTTGAGCTACTTGATTGAGTCATGGGAATATGGGATCTTGCCTGTGTGACCATCCCTGTGTACCCAAAGATCAATCCCTTTAGAAGCATGCTAGTTTTGAGTTGCCTATGGGGTGCTCACGCAGTTGTCCCTCTCTTTCAGAGAGTTAATCTACTATGATGGAGCAGCTGGGCAAGTAGCACCAGGGAGAATTTGTGGGCAGGGGTGTCCATACATCCCAAGTCTACTGCAGGTCTTTAAAAAACAAAGTTTGAGCCTCAGTCTCTGTGGATACTCCAACATATGGGAACCAACTGCTACTGAGAGCCCCAACTCAAGTGTTTCTCTCAACAGCCATGGGCAGGGGAAGGAAACGAGAGAAAAAGAGTCTGAATGGAATAAAACTAGGAAGGGATCTGGTTATCTCTGTTCCTCTCGTCAAAGGCTGTCAACATGGAATATACAAGTTCTGGTATCACACAGATCTTGTGGGACTGACTGGCCCTTTGGCTCCCATGATATCTATCAGCCAGAGATGAGAAATGTTTGTTTGGGAATGGGCAAGGTGGAAGGTTTGGGAATGGGCAAGATGGAGAGGCTATAGCCGCCTAGAGACGACAAAGGCACACGGTGGGTGGAGAAGCAATATTGTTCCTTCTGTCTCAGCTCAAGTCTGTGGTAAAATGACCCCAAGAAAGTTGTAAGCCTGGTTTTTTCTCCTTGAGAAGTTCCCAGTTCACTGGCTGCAGCAAGTTTGGAGGCATGCGGGTAGAAAAGTTCTTCAGCAGCTAAGTAGCCTGCTGACTGCCAGAGATGTGTGGGCGGAGAAATAAACCACTCCACTTACTCTTTTTGCTGCACTCCGAGCCTCTTGGTGGTTGTCCTCATGCTGATATCTTGCTTTTTCTTATTATGCTCCACAGCTTAATCCCATGGAATCTCTTGTAAGTTCTGGATATTTTTTCTCAGAATTACATCTGATCTATGATTGCTTGATTTTTTTTCTTTTGAATCTAGAACTTTTTATTCTTTCTGAGATGATCTGATAGCATGTGTCTCTGATCAGTCATCTTCCCAAACTCTCCTCTGCCTAGTTATCAACTCCCTATTTTGAAATACATATTGTTCATATTATCTTAAATAATAAATTCTCATTCCCTTCATGTACTTTTAATTTTCTTTTCTATTTAAGGATTTACTTTTCCTAGAGAACTAGATATAACTTATCTTACTTATCTATTTAAAATGTGGAATATCATAATGAGTTTTTCTTTTAAATGGTAAGAACATTCATCCATAAATACTATAAGATACATAGATTATGGTTTCACCAAGTATTTTTATAGTAAAATAGAATTTTTTTTTTTTTGAGACAGAGTCTCAATCTGTCACCTTTGGTAGAGTGCTGTGATGTCACAGCTCACAGCAACCTCCAGCTCTTGGGCTTAAGCGATTCTCTTGCCTCAGTCTCCCAAGTAGCTGAGACTACAGGCACCCACCACAATGCCTGGCTATTTTTTTATTGCAGTTTGGCTAGGGCCCAGTTCAAACCTGCCACCCTCGGTATATGGGACTGGCACCCTACACACTGAGCCACAGACAGAACTAGTGATTAAACACAAAATACATTAACTAGGGTGTAGGTAATGATGATTCACTTTATAATTGTATTCTTTATTAGAATCCTTTAAATGGTTAATTTTGTTCTTTGTATCTAAGTCCTTCTTTATACTCCAAAAGCTACAAAGCCATGTTGATGTAAATATGATTAAAGTTTAAATTTATATAATTCAGTGTAGCCTTGAGAAATAATTATGTAATGCAATGAAATAAATCCCATATAAATTAAAAACTGCCTAATCTATTCTGTAGGTAGCACTCCTGATCTATTTTCCCACTAAACTTCCTCCTCCCTGCCACCTCTATACAATTTGGGTTTAATTCCCAACAGTAACAAAAATTATATCAATGTTGTTTGGATGAAAACTTCTGTTATCCAGATCTTTGTTATAGTCAGTGTTGATGTTTGATACAGAGATTCCTTGGTTTGGATGCCCTTGTGAACATTGTCTTGATCAGAATTTTCTTCTTTCTGTTTTGCTCTCCTATGTTGATCCCATAGACAGATAAGACTCCTTACTCTAGACTTGTGCCTTTACAGTTAATATTTATTTCCTGATTGCTTCTTGAATTATTTTTTTTCTTTCCTCTGTTGTTGATATTGAACCAAAAACTGCCAATCACATAGGCTTTTCTATTTATCCAGTTTTAATGGTGATTTCAAATTAAAATAACTTCACAATTTATTTATGTACCTAAGGCATATTTTTTACAAATTGTTTTGTTCTTTTTTCCTTTATTTATTTATTTATTTGAGAGAAAGAGAATGTCACTCTGTTGCTCTGGGTAGAGTGGGCATCACAGCTTACAGCAACCTCAAACTCATGGGCTAAAGCAATCCTTTTGTCTCAGCCTCCCAAGTATCTGTGACTGCAAGCTCCCACCATAACACCCAGATATTTTTACATATTTAGCAGAGAGAAGATATTTCTTTGCTCTGGCTGATCTGAAACTTCTGAACTCATGTGACCCACCCCCTCAGTCCCCCAGAGTGCTAGATTACAGGTGTGAGCTACTACACCTGCCCACAAATTTTTTTGTCCAAAAAAAAAAAAAAAAACCAAAAAAAAAACCCTGGTTTCTTTTTTCTACCATCATTGTACTCCTGTAGCTTCTCATTACTTAAACCTAAGCAGCAATTTTCCCTCTTTATTTGTATTAAACTTACCTCCAAATGGAGCACGTTGAATATTATATCATACCTCATATCTGTAATTGTATACTCTATTTTCATCTGTAGTGGGATTCAGACTTTCTTCTCTACTACGAACAGTGCTAAGGCAGAGTAGGAATGCTGACGATAAACTGTTGATGTCACCTATTAATGAGAATCAGATATATTAATACTCTCATTCTGTCCTAGTACGTCTCAATGCAATCTGTTTGTTCATTTATTCAGTAGGTGTGTGTGTGTACATGTGTGTGCATGCGGACACACCAGCCACATGTCAGAAACTCTTCCAGGCACTAGCAATACAATGATAAAAAAATAAGAAAATCTCATCCTTTGTGAAGTAAACAGCACAGGAAAACAAGCAGTTAAATGAATCAAGTTAATTAATGAAATAAACAAAGTCTGATAATGTGACACATTTTTATTATAATAAAGTGGTCTAAGACTCCTTTGGAAAGGTGGCTTTGAACAGAGAACAGTGATAATAAAATGAGAATTGTTGATATCTATAAAAGGTTTCTACATCAAGGGAGAACTTTAGGAATCTGAAATTAAAGCAAACTTAAATGCTAGACAAAACATGTATGACATATGTCACAAAGAGACAAGAGCAATGGAACTGAGTGAGCAATAGAGAAAGTTGTGCAACTAAGAAACTACTGTTTTAAAAGTTTACATGGTGGGACTTTCACTTCTTATATCAATTGGGAAAGCCCAGGATACCAATAGTCCAAAACCAAGCAAAGCAAAACAAAACAAAATAACTCTGAAAATGTCAGCAGTAAAGCAATAGCTTATTTCTCAGATAGCTTATTTCCACATTACACGCCTATTGTGGGTTAGCACAGGTGATATTCATTATTATTGTTTTGAAACTCAAGATGCCAAGGCTTTATCTCAACATTACTTTCCATCATCACAGAAACAGGAGAAAAGAAAAAGAAAATGGTAATTCCTACACCAACTGATAAAGTGTCTTGCCTCTGTCTTGTTCCTGCAGTTATGAATGGAGAAATGAATGCAATGTAAGTGGATAGGAATAATCTTATGATTATGGTTCAGAAGTTAAACAAATCATTATGGTTTATCAGACATTTATGCTAACTTCACAAAGTCCTAATGTAATTTCTGGATGGCAAGAGTGTAAAGAATCTCAAAGCAAAGGTGTAAGGAACAATTTTGAATTTCATATCCAGAAAAGAAAGTATGATATTGCAAATTGTATCTTACACCAGTAGATCAACAAATAGAACTTCCGGTAATGTGAATTATAATTCATCTTCATCAGTAACTTACTTGTTTTGTATTTAACTTTTTGGCAGAGTTGCATTTATATTAGCAACTCTGTGATTTCTATATGTTTAGAAGAAATGTTTCTCAGAAAACTATTGGTTTTTTATAGAGAAGCTCACAGATTTTATTTTGAAAGAATGCGGTCTGCCTTTCTATTTTATCATAGAATTTCATTAAACTACTTTTATTGTGGGTTTTTGTTTTTTTCTGGCTTCTTCATAATCCCCTCGAGTCTTGATAAGTCTTATCTGTGAATATTCTTGAAAGAGCAGATAGTGCTTCATGAGAGAATGGGGCTGGGTTTGCTAATCATGAGGAAAGGGATGGATTTAGGTATTTCATTTTCTTTTCTGATGCATTCATATTAATAGAATGAAATAATTTCATAAAGCTGAGTTTGGGTTCTATTTGTATAAACACACCTGTCATAATTAGCTGCATTCATAACTTCCATTTTTTGTAATATTCAGAAAAATCCTACATACACTTAATTCTACTATTATTAAAAAAAATACTATCTTTCCACTGAGTATAAGGGAACTGAAAGTGAATGCATATATATACATATGCATATATATATATATATATCACAGTTTATGCTTTGAAAAATATTTTCATGCACAAAGTATGATCACCTCCTTTAGAATTTAAAAAGAGCTAGGTCCTAAATATGGTTATTTCTTAAGATAGTTTCTTCATTTTTATAAAGTTTATCAGTATAAATGAAATATAAGCTGAGTGTTTAAATGAGATTTAGAATTATGATAACTGAAATCAGCATATTTCCTTATATTCAAAGAAGTGAAGCTATAAAACATAGGTATACATTGGCACAGGTAAATCTACTACTCGTACTGTGTTTGTCTGTCTGTATTATATATACAGTAGAACCTCCATAGTTGACCACCTCTCTACACCAACCACCTCCTTATGTTGCCCTAATTTTCATAGACTGGACATGTACCACATGTACGTATCAGCACAGTAGGCCTAGTTCCTTATGCTGACCACCTCCGTATATTAACCAGTTTGTTATAGTCCCCTGAGTGATCAATTTACAGAGAGGTTGACTACAGACTACTATAGGGTCTTGTGAACTATAGATTTGTGCATATATAAATGAATATACACACATATATATAGTAGAAGTAAAAGAGAAAAGCAAACAGCCATCATTTTGTTCTAAAATACTTGAGTATGTGAACATCCCATTCTTTTGGAAAACTGAATATTATTGCTGACACTGCTAAGTAATGGCAAATGTTAACAATGGAAAAGAAGTAGCAAATAAAATATGAACAATATTTTGCTTTGATTTCCCAGAAATAAAAGTATAGAGTGGGAGTTGAGGATATCCAGATGTAGAATCCCTTAATGGATAAAAATAATGTTTTCCATTCTTATAAAATTCCAAAAAAGGCATAAAATGTTATTTGATAATTTTCAGTTATGGCTATTATTAAATTAACCAAATAATTATAAATGAGGTAAGTATAATAAGATTGTCTAGTTTGGTTTATAATGGGTTTTCCTAATGAATGAGAAGAGAGTCACCTAAGTATCATTTTTGGTATTTGTCCCAAATAATCAAAGAGTCACCTTCAGTATTAATATTTAAAAGAAATGGTAAAGCTATAGAGAAAATTGTACAATTTAAAGTAATTTCATTTACATTTTACCCAGTGTTTGTTGTTGTGAGTATAACAAATAAGACATGTAGAGATCTACAGATCTACATGTCCTATGATAACAATGACATTTTAGAATACTTTCTAAAAAACCTGCCTTAAGCTGACTTACAGTTCACATGTATACGTGTGTGTGTGTTGATTGACTGAAACATCATTATGTGGCTCAAGACTGTACTTCATAATCATTAATTTCTTGGGTTTGAAGTCACTTATATCATTCAATAAAAGTGCTAGGTCAGACTGTCTGCTTTAGCTAAAACACATAATAAACTTAGAAGTCATCACTACTATATACATTGGCTACATGAAACCCACTTTCAATTTAAGATGCAAAGAGATTAAAAGAAAAAAGGTGGAGAAAAAGTGTACTGTGTCAACACTACACAAAAGAAAGCTGGAGTAACTATATTAACATCAAACAAAGCAGATCGGAACAAAGAAAATTGTAAGAGTCAAAAAGCATATTCCATAATGATAAAGGGGTCAACTCTCGATGAAGACACTATAATTCTTAACTTAGATGCACCATACAACAGAATATCCAAATATGTGAGAGAAAACAATAGTATAAGGAGAAATATACAACTCCACTCTATAGTTAGTCAAACATTTCAAAATCCCTTTCCTAATAATTAATAGGCAGGCAGGCAATCAAGAGAGATATAGTTAAACTGAACAGCAAAACCAATCAATCATAGGAATCAATTTAATTGACAACTGTTACTTCATTCAGTAACCGCAGTAGACTTATTTCTCTCAGACTCACATGAAACATTCATAAAGACAGAGCCAATATTAGGCCATAAAACACACCTTAACAATTTAATGAATTGAAATCATACAAAGTATGCTCTCACACAACAAGAAAATTAAACAAGAAATCAATTATGTAAACCTGGAAAACACTAATTTGGAGATTAAACACATACTTTGAAATTATACACAGGTAAAGAAGAAGTCTCAAAATAAATTTAAGCATTTTAACTAAATGAAGAAAAAAACACAAATTTGCCAAAATTTATGAGATGGTATGAAAACTGTTTATAGTGAAACTTATAACACTGAATCTATGTATTAGAAAAGAAAAAAGTTTTAAAATCAATAATCTGAGGTTCTACCTCAGGAAATGAGATAAATAAAAAGCAAGAAAAGCCTAAAGCAAATAGAAGAAGAAAAGACATATTAAAAATTAGAGTAGAAATCAATAACATCATAAACAAGAAATCAATAAAGAAAATCAATGAACCCAAAAGCTGGTTTTTGGAAAAAATCAGTAAAATTGGTAAACATCTTGCTAAACTAACCAAGAACAAAAAAAGAGAGGATTTTTTTCTAATAAATAAAATTAAGAGGGTTTATTACTACTGATATTCCACAAATTAAAAGGATAATAAAGAAATAGTATGAATAACTCTATGCACTAAAGTTTGATATATGATATGTATAACACTTTGAAAGACATAGACTACTAAGTTACATAATAAATATTGATATGATAGTCTAAATCAGACTGTATCACTTATAAAATTTGTATTAATATATAAAAACATTCCAAATAAGAAAGTATCATGCCAAGACCATTTCCCTGGTAAATTCTAACAAATATTAAGAGAGAATTGTTAACAATTTTCTATTTCAGAAAACAGTAAGAGGGAATATATCCTAGCTCCCTGCCTCATTCAGCTTGGCCTGCTACAATAAAATACAGTAAATCTGGTGACTTAAATGACAGACATCTATTTCTTAAAGTTTTGGAGACTGATCAGGGTGTCACATGTCAAGTTCGGGTGAAGGCTGTATTTCTGCCTTGCAGGGGGCTGCCTTCTCACTGTATCCTGCTATGGTGGAGAGGAAGCTTTGGTGTCTTTTCTTATAAGGGTATAATTCCATCGCGGGGACTAAAGCAAATTACCTCCTGAAGGCCCCATTTCCCAGTACCATAACAGTGGGCATTAGGCCTTCAGCACATGAATATTGGAGGGACACAAACAGTCTGTAACACTCCTACTAGCAAGCCATCATTGCCCTCATACCAGGATTGGATAAAGTCATTACAAGCAAGGAAAACTGCAGACCATTATCTTTCATAAGCACAGATGCTAAAATCCTCAACAAGATAGCAGCAAATAAAACCCAACAATGTATAAAACAGAATTATACTCCAAGACTTAGTGGAATTTATTCCAAATATTTTAACATCTGAAAATAAATTAATGTAGCCCATTACATCCAGCAGCCTATAGAAAGGAAACCATATCATTGTGCAGAAATAGCACTTGACAAAATGTGACACTTATTCATTCATGGTAAAAACTCTCAGTAGATTCAGAATAGAGAGAAACTTCCTTAATATGGCAGGGATATCTACAAAAGTTAATGAGAAATGAGAAAGAAGAAATGAAATGCCTTTCCCCTAAGAAAGGAAATGCAACAAAGATGTTCCCTCTTACTTCTTATTCAACATAGACTGAAATTCCTAGATAACGCAGTAAAACACAGAGATAATAAATACATACATAAAAGGTATACAGAGTAGAAAAAAGGAATAAATCTTTCTTTGAGGCAGACTTGTTGTCTATAGAGAAAATCCCCCAAATCACGAAAAACAACAAGAATCTCCTGAAAAAGATAAGAAATTACAGCATGGTTTTAGTGTGCAAAGTTTCTATTTAAAAAACTCAATCGCATTCCTATACGTCAACAAGGAACAATTGAAATATGAAATTATAAATGCAACATTTACATTACTATACCAAATGTGAAATACTAAGGTATAAATATAACTAAATATGTACCATGTCTATATGAGGGAAACTACAAAACTCTGATGGGAGAAATAAGTCCAAGTAAGGAGAGAGATAGTCCATGACCTTTGGTGAAAAATTCAGTAATGTTTAAATGTAAATTCTTTCCATAATTATCTGTAGCTTTTCAATGTATCCCAACAACAAAAAAATCTCAGCAAGTTATTTTCAGGATATTGGCAAACTAGTCAAAATTTTATATGGAAAGCAGAAGACCTAGAATCACCAACACGATGTTGAAGAACAAAGGCCGAGGATTTACACTCCCCAGTTAGGTTACTGGTGGCATTTGTAATAAATAAATAGATTAAAAAATACATCAGTGGAACAGACCAGAGGGCACAGAAGTAGATTCCCACAAGTATAGGAAAAAATGACTGACATACCAAAATGTGCAACATTCCTATGACATGAGGGAATTGCAAATTAAACCATCAATGATATACCACTATGCGCCTATTAGAAGGATTAATTTATTTTTAAGGTGAAGAGATCAAATACCAGTGAGGATGTAAAACAATAAGAACCCATGCATCCATTGCTGGTGGTAATGTAAAATGTTAGAGCAAGTTTAGAAGACAGTTTGGCAAATGTAAATATTATCTAATCATATGATCTAACAATCACTCTCTTAGGTATTTTCCCAATTGAGTTAAAATTATGACTGCACAAAAATCTGAGCAGGAGGTTGGTAGCAGCTTTTCTCATAATTGCCCAAACCAGAAACAACCAAGATACCGTCCAATAGGTAAATGGAAGAACAAATACATATATCCATACCAGAGAGTACCATGTTATTCGGAGACAAAAAGAAATGAACCTGAAATCACTGAAACACAAGGAGGAATCTTGATAAGTGAAGGAAGCCAGTCAGAAAAGGGTCAGTATGATTCTGCAAAAGGTAATAAATAGAGACAATAAAAAGATCAGTTCATGCCAGATGTTTGAAGAGGATAAAAGAAGAGATTGATAGATAAAGTTCAGAGAATTTTCATGTTGATAAATTTATTCTGTATGATAATGGAATGGTGGATATATGACATCCTATGTTGATCAAAGCCCATATAAAATACAACACCAAGAGGAAACTTTATATAAGCTATAGATTTTGCTTAATAAGGTATCAAAACTAGTTCATTCATTGTAACAGATACAATGCAAAATGTCAGTGATAAGAAATGCTATGTTCAGGGGAGGGACACTTGTGGAAGGAAGGCTGCTGTGTTTCCCATCCACCTATTAACTTGATTTCCTGTAAATCTAAGACTCTTCTAAAAATAAAGTCTACAGATCAAAACAAAAAAGAAAAACAAATACTCTAGAAAAGTATTTTACAAAAAAATACAGGACAGTAGTCTGAGCTCCGTCTTCTTATCTATATCTCCACTTATTTATTGTTTTACTTTAATAATCCTATGAAGATGACTTTTTACATTATAAGAAGGTGGACATTGCATACTTAAAGGAGAGAGGAGAAAACATGTACAAGTTGATAATGGATTGTTAAAATGTCTTGATTAATTTATATTTATATTACAGACTTATATGGATATAGATTATAATGTTAAAGAGTTTTTTAAACGTTTATAAGGAAAAAAGGGCTCTCCTCATCCATCTGTGATTTCTCACTTCTTATTAATTCTCTGCAGATTTCGCCTTTACAACTATTTAATTCTCTGTATTAGATATATTTATTGAAATTTCTTGGTTGAGGATTTATCTACATTCTATAATACCCTACCTTCAATATTCACTCTCTCTCTGATTTCCAAGAGAATGAGAGTCAGAGAATCAGAGATCAACTGATTCTTCCAAGATAATTATATTTCTTTTTGGCTATATCAATATTCAGAGCTACTTTTAAGTGACTTGAACGGTTTTCTGAGCTAAAGCCTCTAGGGTAATGTAAATCATTTTCCTTGATTTTGTTACTTAATAACTAGTTTCTGGCTTTTTAAAATTTCTTATTCTGAATTTTTATCACAAACATATCTCACCTGTATGTCAGTAATCTCCCTCACATCTCCATTTGTTTTGCTTTGTTTTCAACAACAGCATGAATGAATGGTTTCATTTTCTGAGAGATGTATTTCTCTCCCAGCCCCATTGTATATGGCTATCTGGACAGTTTATTCTGTAGTCAGGCTGCGCAACTCTCATCCTGAGATTCGCTTTCTGTATCTCATTTTATTCTGGAAAATTTCTCTGCTTTGTTGGGGGGTGGAAACCGTGCTTCCTGGATTGCATGTGATCTGTTTTCTATTGTTTTCTCATTTTGATAAAACATACCCCTTTCCCAGTACTTTCTTTTAGTTATTTTTTTCCTCTTATAATTTGAATAGCTATTTTTTGCATATTCATATTTATTTGATAGTTTTCTGGATTTAAACTGTATTCCAGCAATTGTTTCCTTCCCTGAGTTTTGAAATCTGCGCCCCTTTGAGTTTATTTTGCTATGAAGTTTGATTTTGTCGTCGTTCTTGATTCTTTGTTTTGATCATTTTTTGTTTTGTTTGTTTGCTTGTTTTTCTTTGAGAAATTTTAGGTCATTTGCTTCTCTTTTTCCTGAATGTGAATAATTTTTATTAAAAAGTACTTTTTTTTTTTAAGTTCTGGGCACTCAACTCTTCAAAGAAGGGAATAAAAACTTTCAATTCAGAGAAATATTCTTGTTTACTTTACAATTTCATCATTTCTTTTCTTGTTTTTTTTTTCATCATTTCTTTTTCTCTCTTCCTCATAACTTTTTTAGAAGTTGCAACACCTTAATATACTCACAAATTATAAAAAGACAAAAATCTTTCCGGACCATTTTCTACCACTTTGTCATTTTATTTTGCTTCCTGTTGTATCCTTTTTATTTTTATCCTCCAGGGTTTTTTGCTATCATAGTTCAAATTCTCAAGGCTCGCTCTTGTTCTTTGAATGTTCTCTTTCATAGAATCCTGTCCTTGCATCTTCATGCAATAGCTTCATATCTTTCAAAATTCATTTATTATTCAGTATAGTTTTTGAAATTTCATTCTACTGAGTAGTTATTTACTGCAAGTTTCTTATAGAGAATAACACAAATACAGAAATTCTTGTTTTCCTTTGAAGCATATTGCTGAATTTTCATTAAAAAGTAATTATTTTGGGCAGTGCCTATGGCTCAAAGGAGTAGGGTGCCAGCCCCATATGCCAGAGGTGGCAGGTTAAAACCCGGCCCCGGCCAAAAATAAAAATTAATTATTTTAATAGTGGCTGCTTCAAGACTGTAATGAGTAAGTGGGTACCTATTTCCTTATCCTACAAGGTAAGAAAGGACTAGTGGCACAGAAATCATCCCCACCGAACTAAGAATTTGGGGGTGGACATCTGGTGCAAGTTTAAAAAAAAATAAGTGACATTAATAAATTTCTCTTTTAAGATTTGTTGAAGCCAGACATTGATGAATCCAGGTATGAAATTTCTTTTTTAATCTTTGGACATACTGAAGTCTTCTGGGCACTTTCAACATTTTAAAAGTAAATTCCCTAAAAGGACTAGAATTACTCCTACTCTACATGGAAAGGGGGTACCTTAAAATAATGGGAATATGAACCATCTACTTATTTATGCATTCACTCTCTAGTCACTAACATTATCTGGTACGTGTCAAAAACAATGCTATGCATTCAGAATACATAGACTACATTATGCCCACGAGGAAATGACAGTCTAATAGAAAACAAAATTCAAAAGAAGTAATTTCTCTGAACCGTGTATAATTACCGTCTGTGAAAGTTGCAAAGAGGAACTTATTTTTGTGATCATACATTAAGGGCTGTAATCTGAGGCAGAGAAATACTTTAGGCTGAGAGATGTTTCTGTGAAGAACTGAATAATGGGTAAGAAATAACTAGGCAAAGAGTGAGTGAGAAAGAAAAACCCATTCTAACTCCCAGGGAACAGTCTGTAAAGGAGCTAAGAGGAGAAATTATTCAAGAAACTAAAAGAAGACCAAGGTATGTTTAAACGTAGACAGCAAGAAGAGCATAGATAATGAAGGTAAAGAAGACATAGGTGGAATTATGGAGAACCTTATAGAACATAGTAACATTTAAAAAAAAAATTTTTTTTTGACCAGGGCTGGGTTTGAACTCCACCACATCCAGTATATGTGGCCGGCACCCTACTCCTTTGAGCCACAGGCACTACCCACATTTTAAAAACTTTTATCACAGGGGCAGCTCCTGTCTCTCAAAGGAGTAGGGCTCCGGCTCCCTATGCCAGAGGTGGCAGGTTCAAACCCAGCCCTGGCCAAAAAA
>NW_003852404.1:16589015-16666548 GCF_000181295.1 Otolemur garnettii | reverse complement strand
AAAAAAAAAAAAAAAACACCAAAATTTTATCTCAGGTATTATATGAACAACAAATGTGTAATTGACCTTATATGTATACTAAGAAGTGTGCCCAGTAATAAACCAGTGTTCGTGGTTCCACTATCACTGAAAGTTTAAAGGAGTATTGAAAAGAATGTAGAACGTCAAGCCACCTGAGCCCAAATACAATGTTGCCATTTTCTGATTGTGTGATGCTGGCCATTTACATTGCTTTTCTGAATGTTGGTTTCTCTGCCCACGAAATGAGAATAATAATATCTATGTCCAAGTTGTATGTAATTAAAGATCGAATAAGAAATGCATGTGTCACTCGTTAAGAACAAGTTAAATGTCCAGTATTATCATTTTAAGGCTATTCTGCATTAGAAACTGACATGAATAGGCGAATATGGATGGAGAGAAATCCCCAGGGTATTCAATTCAGTTAAATAAAAAGGAGAAAGTTTCAAGATACCTATTAGATTTTCCTCAGAAAGAAAGACCCTTAACATTTATTACTGTGAACATCATATGATTTCAAATTTGATATTTATATGTTGAAAAGGGTAAGTATATGGTAGAATTATAATCTTTCTCTTCATTGAAAATTTAACATTGAAAAGCTTGTATTTAAAAAAAAAGTTTACTTAGCTGGATTTATCTTTTGTAGCTGCTTTCTGAAATGAGCTCTAGGATAGATCACTTTGATTTTGTACATACAAAAATATGAAAGTTACAAGATGATAGCTGTGCATAGTGATGCCTTTATATTAAGCTTCCCAGGAAAAGGATATTTGATGATATAAATTTCTTGAACTGAAAAACATGAAGATTCAGTATTTCTTGATTTTTCTTTATAAACACAATGCTCCTAGAAATTCAGTGTTTCAGAACAGTAAAAAGCCTGCCAGTAATCTGACTGATCTGGGACACTCGGATCCAGAGGGTGAAAGGAAGTGTGAAATGTCCCTGGGTTGGACTCCGAAGAGAGAGAGCTCGGCAGATCCAATTACGGAATTTATAATTCAATAGCTAGCTTCTCCTCCAGAACCCAATAATCTCATCAGCTCTGACTCGTCTTCAACAAACACACACAGATATTTCTCCTCTTACGATATCATGTATTGTTACAAATTTAAACATTAAAAAATGATACTGCTTTATGAGATATATTTAGACAAATTTAATGTCAAATATTAGATACCTATATAATATCTCTTACAATAAGACTTACATTCACCATGAGAATGATTTTACTCACAACGATTTCCAAATCCTTTGTAAGGATGCATTACTACTTGAGCAGCGGTGGGAAGAGTCCTACTATTCAGGCAGATGGCACAGCATCTGAGGGTTTTGATTTCAAGATCATCTTGATCCTCAAATCCTTTTTCCCAAGTGCTGACAGACAACTCATGTGTTAAAGCTGATAATAAAACATATCCTTTGAAGATGAGAAATGTGGAGGCAATTTCTGCGTGAAACTACAAATCGATGTTCAACCTTTTAATCTATGGAGAAAGAGAAACAAAGAAGAAGAATAAAAAGTAGAGACGCACATACCACCCTTGACAGGGCGACAGAGACAAAAGAATATGAAAAGGGAATTAGCTCAGAAAACAAATTGCTCTTTTACCTGTTGTTGTTACACTATTATCAAAGCCAGTCCTTGAAATTTCTCGATTTTTTTTAAAATATAAGGACATACATATTTAGGCAGTTTATTCATTTTTTTCTGGATAAATAATAATGAGGTTATGACTAAAGTTTTTATTTGATATTTTAGAGACAGAGGCAAATTGAGTTGTGATCAAGAGAAGGAAAGTTACGAAGGCCTTCCAGTTAAGGAATACAGCTAAGAAATAGACTTTTATGGATTGAAGACATGAATATGAGCTCTTAATGGAGATGATTAAACAAAAAACTAACCAACTTCTCCTGGAACCTATATGAGCAACCTTTTTTTTTTTTTGCAGTTTTTGGCCATGGCCGGGCCATGCCACAGTGGCCATGCCACTGGGTGTGAACCTGCCACACCCAGTATATGGGGCCGGTGCCCCTGAGCCACAGGCGCCACCCAACTTTTTTTTTTTTTTTTAAATATATAGTTAAGTAACTGTGAGTTGAGATGGACATTGAAAGTGTAAATCTCATTTATTTAAAAATATAACAGTATATTCTTTACATAGCACTAACCTGGGAGTTGAGTTTCTTACATTTTAGTTTATACTCCATTTATGACTCTGTGAGAATACGGATTCTGTAAAGATAAGCACATAGAAATACTGATTTCCCTGAAAAGTGGCTGATTGCATTCAAAATATCATTCTTTCCTTTGTTTCATTCATTTATTTATTTATTTGCAGTTTTGGCCGGAGCCGGGTTTGAACCCACCACTTCCAGTATATGGGGCCACCAGCACCCTACTCCTTGAGCTACAGGCACCACCCTTCTTTCCTTTATTTTTTAAGTCACAGCTTCCTTGGCTGAATTTTGATTCCAGTTGACTCTTCCAACTGAGAATTAGAAAAAAAATTCTTTTTCCTTATATAATGAGACCATAAAATGCTTAAATTACCAAAAATTCCATGATAATTATTAGAGAGTAAAGTTCATTCAATTTAGAAATAGCACCTTTTTGGTAAATGATCTTGTTTGCCATTGTTATTTTAGACTTGAACAATGTCTGGAATGAGCAGCAAGATTTCCTAGGAAATGTGAAGTCAGTAACTGATTTACTGGCATTAGAGCCGTAGAAAGGATAATACAGCCACTTTGCCCAAGGTATGCCTGCCTTACATTTTTATTTATGAGTCACTGATGCTGTTGGAAAACAAACAGCTGCATCAGTATTTTCCGCTAGTATTAAAGTCACTTTTATTGATGCTTTTGAACTTGATGTATCATCTCATAGGGACACTGCAAACAAAGCCCTAGTAAATATACAATTTATTACCGAGGAATCTATTTAATGAAAATGTCTGCTGTGTGTAAGGAAAGCTACAATCATCTGTTTGGAAAACATTCAAATTCCATTTCCAATTATGTGTTAGTGTGAGTTTCATGAGTTTTGCTCTTTATCTTTCTCTTGTAACATCTCAGTATGATGATTATTGATCTCTTTTCCACAAAGAGACAGCTGTAAATGTGAACAAACAGTGTATATTTGGAACATTATGAATGTGTTGTGGAAATGCACCACTAAACACTCTCTGTAAACGAAGGTTTATTTATTCTGTAAGTGAGGTGAACTAGTTAAAATGTCATATGTATGTTACTGATTCAAAATGAGGAGTTACCTTAATCTTTAGTATATCATCAGAAAAAAATCATCACATTAATTGAAAAATAAATACCTTATGTCATTAATTATTCAAAAATTATTTTCTTATAGAATGTGAAGAGTTTAAAGTATTACTGGCTCTCACCTCAAATTGGATGAAACCATTCTGGATAATTTAGTCCATTATAAATAGTGTCTTGTTATTTTTTATAATATGGTCAACGTGTATCTGTATAAAAGAAAATGGCAAATTAAATTCAATATTTTATTTCAAACTAGGATGTCAATCTTTTTTCATAATACAGGTATTTTTCTTTTGAGGTAGTCTAGATAGCAAGGTAACTAAAATGCTATATTTTTGAAAGGGAATTAACATGCTATACTGATTCCATTTCAAGAGCAAAAGAAAAATATGCTGATGTGAATATAAAATAGTATTGAACTCTAGTGTAAACCTGGAGTTTTCCTCTGTCTCTTAGAAATAAAATAAAGCAGCAGCAATGATACAAGAAAACAAATGAATAAACAAAATCAATGTTTTTAGTGAAACTGAAAGAAAGGTATAATGTACATGTGCACACTTCAAAATGCATATGTATCTTTACAAACTTGAATCTGAACACAAGCTCTGTGGGAGGAAGTGAAAGGGCCACGCAGTAGACCCCCTCATGTTCTACAGATGAGTGTCTTGTTTGATGTAGAAAACCAAATATCTTATTCCTCATCCTGCTCCAGCTGGGTTCGTAGAACTTTGTGCAACATGACTATATAAAGAAATATCTGACTATGATATATTATGGATATTCTAAATAAATATATGGTCTCTGACACAGCGGTCAAGAAGAAAGCCACCTAGACACCTTCCCAACTCACACCCAGGGACTTTCTGCAGAGACCCGCCAGGAAACTATACTCCCTCATGATTAGTATTACAGAGAAACTAAACACCATTCATACAAAACTAGTTGTGATATGAAAGATAAACAAGAGAAACAAAACTTATCAGCTGAAGAACACTAACAGAAAAATCTAGAAAGATTGCCATAGAGAAAATTAAATTATGGTAAAATAATTTGCAATGGAATAAAAAAAAATGAATGGTGGTCTTATGTGAATAGAATGGTTGCAAGAGAGAATATGAGTAGTAACATATACATGAAATATATGAGCTACCTGTCCTTAGAAAAGAAGAGAAAATAAAACGATCACCCGTAAAGATAAAGTTGGAATGAATGAATTATGAAAAAAGAAAAAGATGCTGGAAAAAATAGAAACAGGGAAAAGGAGAGGAGGGAGGGAGAGAACACAGGAGGGAGAGGGGGGAGGTGAGGAGGGAAAAAGACAGGGAGTCAGAGCTCATTGATTTTAATCTTGCCAGGACCCGAAGCTATACTGCTGATCCGCAATAAAATCCAAGAAGAAAATAATTGCATTTTGGCAAAGGTACTTGAGAGTGTTTTATGGCAGCAAGATAGAAGGCGCTTTAATGCCCATGATGAAAGTCAACGGAGACTCCATTAAATAAAAAATCCAGAGATTGCCCCAGTTCCTGAGACAAATAGGAGTCAGCAATTGGAAGTATGTGTCTGGAAATGAGTCATAAAGTTCAGTGACGTTTCCAATATCCATCACATCTCATATTCACAAAGAAGCAAAATTCTCCGCTAAACGATCAGGCACACGGACTCTCATTATGAATGGTATAGATGTCACAAAATATAAAGAGGTAACCTATACAGGCAAAGAGAAAAGTAATTATAAAAATGCAGAATGAAGTTTTGTTGTATTTTTAAAATTTTGAAATGTAAAAGAGCCTACTACTATGTGTTATATTATTATTTTCTCCATTTATGTTTACTTGATTCTGTTATTATTAAATTTGAAAAAAATAGAAACCCTCAATATTCAAGATTAGGAAAGACTATGAAAGTTGGTTTCTCTAGGAATTACATGATGCAGCCTTACATTTTCAGTCTATTTAGAGTGAATATTCTTTGGTAAAAGAAAGATGTAAAATATTTCAATAACCTTTTTTTTTATGCTTCAGATTTCTGAAGGGTTATATCTATGTACTACAAATATTTGCAAGACATTGTGATAGGTTTTGCTTTAAGCAATGATATCCATTTCAAATATATTAACATAAAAATCACCTGGATATTTGTGATTTTTTTTCCTAAAAATCAGAGTCTCTATATGGCATTCATTTCCCTTAAGCCCAGATAACTGCCTTTAACTCTATTTTTTTGCAATGTAATTCCACAGGCAACATATTTCCTAAATGTTCTTAATGTAAAAATATTTTTTTTCATTTTTGCTTTTTTTTTTTTTTAATTCACAAAAACACTTTTTATTTGAGGCAAAGAAAAGTCTGGCTGAAAGGATTACTGCTTAAAGAGTCAAAATTCAACTGTTAGTGGCAGTGGCACTGTTTTGACATTGTAGATTTTGCTTCTCCTTGGTCAGAAAAGTGTATTCAGGTTTTATTTTCCCCAGCCGGGCAAAAAGAAGGACAAGGAAAGCTAAAGATCCTTCTACACTACTGACACTGCTTTTCAGACCCAAGATCAAGCCAGACATTCCGTCACTGGCCAGTCTGAGGGTTACTGTCCCTCAGCTGAGGCCACACTACATTTGCAAGAAAGATCAGGCAGGAACAACAGGTGTAGGTCACTTGGGAAGAGCGGGCATCTGCAGCTTCAAAACTCCTCATGAAAGGGGTGGGTAACCCTTGTGGGAGGCACAGCTCACCAAGGTACAGACCCTCCAGTTTCTGTTGTGGCTAAGTAAGGTGGTCACATCAATGCCACTCAGTTCAAAGTCAAAGACCTTGAAGTTCTCAGCAATGCATTCAGGTGTCCTAGACTTGGGGATTACCACCAAGTTCCTTCCTCTGCATAGGAAACCAGATCAGAACCTGGGCTGGAGTTTTATTGCACTTGGCTTCAATTGCCTTGATCCTGGAATTCTCCAGGAGGGATGAGTCCTCAAGTTTTGGGCCAGAGCTTGTTGGGAGAGCGAAGGGGGCTGTAGGCAGTCCCATGATGCCTTTGGACTGGCCATACTGGTCTAACTTCTCCTGAGTTAGATACAAGTGGCACTCAATCTGGTTAACCGCTGATTTATACTTCAAACCAGGTTTGTTTAGGAGCCTCTCAATCTGCAGATGGTTGAAATTGGAGATACCAAGAACTGCCACCAGCCTTTCATCTACCAGCTCTTCCATGGCCATCCAAGTATCCAAAATACCTGTGTCACTGGGAATCACATTGCCTGCTTCATCCTATGGGAGAAGATCCTTCCCAGTCTTAAAGCCTGTCAGCCAGTGAACAAAGTAGAAGTCCAGGTAGTCAAGCGGCAGTTCCCAAGTGTGTTCTTGCAGGCTTCTTTCACCAGGCTCTTCTCATGGTAGGTGCACCACAGCTTGCTAATGATAAAGAGCTCTTTCCCCTTCCCCATCACTACCTGGGCCTTGAGCTTCTGCTGGATGACCAACCCCACCTCTCGCTCATTCTGGTACACATGGGCATAGTCAACATAGTGGTACCTGATGTCAGTCACTACCTTCACAGGCTCGGTCACCTGGCCCAGAAAGGAATTCTAGGTGCCCAGTCCCAGCATGGGCATCTTGGCGCCAGTGTTGAGAACAGTATGGTTGCCATAATTGCTGCACTTCACAAAACCCCTGCACAGAATTGTGCCTGCTTTCATTTTTAAATAATATTTTCATTGGATATAGATTATTTTTATAGCCCACCCAGGTTCAAAGTCTGATGCTGAAGAGGAATACAATGCACTGAGATAACAGGAGAGACGGCAGAGAAGAGGATAATGCCGCAGGGGCCATTTGAGGAGATGGGAAAATTTCTTAAATCCATCTACAAAAAATTTAGGAGAAAGGGTTTAAAACACAGTTTGGTGAGCATAAGCCCAGGTCATTGGGTCTGCTAATGGGAAGAGCTTGGGGAAGAACCAGAGGGATATACAAATTTTTATTTTCTGCATAGGCTCTTGGATGGGGATGTTGCAATAGCAGTTGAATCAGTTTCTTGGTATGGGCCACATATCTGAGTGGGTCAGCCAATCCATGGGAATGCAGGGCTTGGAAGATAACGCAAAAAGTAGCCTGGACTGAGTTCTGGAAAGTAGCTGATCCATCTCCTCTACTTCTGTACTGATCCATCTCCTCTACTTTTTCATATTTCTGGGAATAGAGTTTCATAGTAATTATTGAGAATCTTTTGTATTTCTGTGGCATCTGTTGTTATTTACCCATTATAATTTCTGATTGAAGTTGTTAGAAATCTTATTTTTCTCTTTCTGGTTAGTCTAGCCAAGGGTTTATCAATTTTATGAATTTTTTCAAAGGATCAACTTTTGTTTCACTGATCTTCTGAATAATTCTTATGTTTTCAATTTCATCTAATTCTGCTCTAATTTTGGTTATTTCTTTTCTTCTGCTGGATTTGGAATTGGATTGTTCTTCCTTTTCCCGTTGCTTGAGATGGCCCTTTCAGATGCTGATTTGCTTTCTTTCCGTTTCCTTGATGAAGGCATCTAATGCTATAAATTGCCCTCTAAAGACTGCCTTTGCAGTATCCCACAGGTTGTGACTTCATTATCATTTTGTTCCAGAAATCTAATGATCTCATTTTTAATCTCAGAAAAGAGTAAACAACCCCTTCCTGGGCAAGAAACTTGAACAGAAACTTCTCTGAAGATAACAGAGAACCAATGGCTTACAAACACATGAAAAATGCTCATTGTCTTCAATTAGCAGAGAAATGCAAATCAAAACCACTTTGAGATATCACCTAATCACAGAAAGATTATCCACATCACACAAAGTCTCAAAGTGCAGATGCTGGTGTGCATGTGCAGAGAAGGGAGCACTTGTACACTGCTGTTGGGATTGCAATCTAATACAGCCCTTTTGGAAAGAAGTGTGGAGAATCCTCGAAAAATTAAAGTGGACCTTTTATTTGATCCTGCAATCTCAATATACTAGGAGTATATCCAAAAGACCAAAAATCACTCTGCAAAAAAGATATTTGCACCAGATTATTCATTGCAGCATAATTCATAATAGCCAAGTCATGGAAGAAGCCCAAGTGCCCATCAACCCATGAATGGATTAATAAATTGTGGTATATGTATACCATGGAATAATATGCAGCCTTAAAAAAGAGCTTTTACCTCTTTTATGTTTACATGGAGGGACCTGGAACATATTCTCCTGAGTAAAGTATCTCAAAAATGGAGAAAAAAGTATCCAATGTACTCAGTACTTCTATGAAACCAACTTATATTTACTCACACTTTCTTATAAAAGATAGAACACAACTGTAGCCCAGGATGAAGGAGAGAAATGGAGGGGGACGGGAGGGAGGGAGGGAGGTTTGATAGAGGGAGGATAAAAGGTGGGACAACAACTATGGATCATAGTGCAAGGGTAGAAGTCAAATCTGTCAAGTATAGAACATTAATGACTTAACACAATACTCTAGTAAATGAGGCAAAAGCTATGTTGATTGGTTTGATGTAACCACTTCAGATTGTATGAAAAAATCAACACATTGTATCCCACATATACATAAATGTATTCACGATCTATGTGTATATGACTTAGTAAAAAAAAAAAAATATATATATATATATATAATATATATAAAATAAAAAACAAAAAAACAAAAAGTGTAAAATGGATATAGGTGGTATGTCTAGGTACACTAGACCAGTAATGGTACCTTCAATTCAACTTCGAAAAGTAACACAGATAATATCTCTTAAAATGTGCATCCATTTTTTAGCATCTTTTGTATATATATGTAAATATTTACCATTGGGTTTACTAGGATTGAGAATGACTGATATATTCAAGTGACAATTAGATGTGTAATAATACATTTTGCTCCAGGGAAATAATCACTTTAATATATTACTGGTGGATGAGCAAGTTGTTAAAATTATTAGGACTAGAAATGTCTATAGGCATTTGGAAATATCTGTAACAAAGTATCTCCTAATAGATGTATCATTTCTTCTCTAAAAACCTACTTGAAGCAGGCAGTAGTATGCAGGAGATGACATTTGTACTTCATTATTCATTGCAGCATTGCTAGTACTAAGAAAAAGTGGAAAAAAACTGTGTGCTCATGTCTGGGGTACTGGTTGTATAAATTAATTCAGTTGCATACAACAAAATACTGTGCATCTATTAAATACAATGGGGAAGCCATACCTGTCCTGGTATGGAAAGGCTTCAAAAATATTTTATTGGGTGAAATAAAAAGAATAATATGCAGAGTTGGGTGTTCTATTGAGAAAAGAAGGAGGACAACTAAGAATATATGCTTGTATTTTACTATGTATACCTTGAAAAAAATCTGGGGAAGAAAACATAAATTCTAAGAAGCAGTGCTCTACTGCGCGCGCAATGGTGGGATAGTTGTCAGAGTTAGAAAAATGGGCACTTATCCATAGGAATAAGTGGCTGACTTTCCACTGTACAATTATTTAACCAGTTGGATGTATTAATGGTAAAATTAAATTAAAATTGAGCTAAAATATAATTAAGATCTCTGCCTAAAAATCATATCTTGAAACTTTAAAATATTAAGTATTTCCTGGACCTTTTCACAGAAAAATTTACATCTACCTATTAATAAGAGAAAAATCCATTAGCACAGGAATAACAGATTGTGAATAAAAAGCTGAACATTTACTGATCTTCACTGCTGAATTCATACCGTGAAGTGATGTGTGCCTTAATCCTTGTCACATTGTTAAAGTGGCAGAAACAGCCACAGAGATACAGTGAAATAAAATGGCAGGACATTTCCTGGCTAGAATGTGAATTCATGCAAACTCGGTCTAGTTCTGTTCTTTAAAGAAACATGACCAATGAAAGGAAAGAAATAAATCCAAGTTTCCTTAGTAGGATGAGGTTAGAGGAAGATGTCTTATAAAGTCTATTACCTCCTGATAATATCTCAGCAACAAACGCCTCACCATTCTACGCCTCAATGACATGTTCTTGCCCGTTTTCAGAAAATACAGAAACATTTTTAATAAAGGGTCTTCTAATTTTAGGTAATTATTTCTAATGCTTTTTTCATATGTTGTATTCTATTTTAATACTATAGTAGAAATATCTCAAATATTACAGTAGAAACACTACTTAGATTTACAGCTGAGAAAATGGGTCACATGAGTTACTGTTAACCATTATTTTTCCTAAAAAGAGCCAATAATTTATGAAAATCTCCCCATTGTAGGGGCTTGGAGAATCAATTAGATCAGGAAACAGATGTAGAAAATGGTTTTGAATCAGTGGTTATTTAGCAAACACTCTGTTTTTATTTGGATTATGCATTTGGAATTGCAAGAAAGAGGCAAATAAAATTCATAGTGTTTACAAAGTAAGCTGGTTACTGAATGAAAGTTCCTGAATGAATTAATGAAAAAATGCATGAATAATGATGGAAATATATCGTAAATGAAAGTAATATATGAAATTTGACAACTATCAAATGTCCATTTAAGCCAGTAACTTTTCACATATTTGTATAATATTAATTTCATTCACTCCATATAGCTGTAAATAATAACCAGTTTAAAAAAATTGTTTTTTCTATTTTAATTTTGTTTTTTTCCTTGTTGAAGAAAGATACATGAACACCATGGAAATGCAGTGACTAAAAAAAGATGAGGATAAAAATGAAATAAATCAGATTTATCTTGTCCTCTGTTTTCATAGATTTAAGTTTCTTTATATATTCCCTTCACTAAAAAAATCTTTAGAATGTTAACTCAGAAATACATGACTTTAAACTAGAAGATTGTCACTTTCTCTTTAATTTTTAAAATTAATTTGAGTTTGAAATAAGCATAATTCTAATGTTTTAAAGGAACAAGAAAGATTCTTAATTTGGATTGAAAATAATTATATTATGTCTTGTTTTCTTTAGAAAGATTTTCACACAACCAGAAGAGCCTCTCCAACACTTTTTGTCAATAATTTTATTTAAAATACAAATTTTAACAGAGCTGTCACAATTCAATGGTTTGTCAAATCAATCAGTTGCAATATGTCTAAAAGCATCCCGATTATTACCAGTGTGCCCAGTGAGTAGGTGAAATGTATAATCTCAGAGATTTAATGAATACGGCAGTACATAGAATTCTATTTCAGTCTCAAATAGGTTAATTCAAATTACTTTTATGCAAAATTTCCATCTATTCAATTTGGAGTATGCAATTATATTTATTTTACTGGCAAAGAGATGGCAGCAATGTAATTCATACCAAATAGTATATCTAAAGAATTATTGGCACAACACAACATTAATTCAGAAATGTATTTGGAGGATGAAGCTATTTCCAAAAGTGCAAACGAATCAAAGGTAACGAGGGTTCTAGTACACTATTAGTTTTCTAATGTTGGTTTGAAGTATTATAATTACATTTATGTATAGTCCAATCTAATAGAAAAAATAATTAAGAGAAAGTTGTAGTAGTCTAACTTTAGGTTGTCATTATTTTTCTAACATTTTTAAACATTTACCAGTTTGCCAGGCCAAGGTGGGAGGATTGTTTGATGTCAGGAGTTTGAGACCAGCCTGGGCAGTATAACCAGACTCCATCTCTACAAAAAAATGTAAAAGCTAACCAGTTTGGCGGCACACACCTCCACTTCTAGGTAGTTGGGGAGTTGAGGCAAGACAATCACGTTAGCACAGGAGAGCGAGGTTACATGAGGTATGATTACTCCAGTCTGGGCAACAGTGTGATTCTGTAATTTAAATAATAGTAAGAGTAATAATAATAATAACAACTTGTTATTTATTTTTTACTGATTTTGAACTTTATATTTAGATACAATCATGTTGTGTGCACTGTTTAGGGATTTGGTTCTTTTGCCCAACGCTCGCATTATGACATTCCTCCAGGTAGTTGCTGTAGTTAATTCTTTTTGGATTTTTTCTAGATTTCATATTCCATCTACTTTTGACACTCATTTAAGGGGTTTTCAGTTGGTCTTGAGCCCCCCTTTGAAAATTTGCCCCAGCTCTTTCTACTGTGAGCAAAACCTTTCAGTGTGTACATCCTGTATGCTCGAGTTTCTCCCAGATTGGTGCTCCCGGGCTGCAAATGTTCACCTTTCTTAGGTTGACTGGGCAAAAATCTATGCCTCCTCAGCTTTACTGATGTCAGAATCTTCACTACTTGCTCAGTGGATAACTTTAGCCATCATCTCATCTCCAAAACCGTCCACTGTGCTCAACTTGGTGGCGGTCACTTTAGCTCCAGGTTCTGGGTCTAATCCAACAAGATCACAAAAGCACAGGAAGGCCTTGAACCTTAAGTGCCCAGATTTAGTAAAATGACAGGAGACAGAGACTGAGTAATAGTTCTCACGCTTTATTTCTCCTCATGGTCTCAGCACAACAGTTTCTTAAAATCTTTACAGAAAAAATTTACTTGACCAAGTCAACGGCTGCATTTCCTGGGAGGTTGTGGTGCTATTCTACATTTCATTCCTTCTTTTCCTTCTTCACACCCCTTGTTCTTTCATTCTACCACTTTAGCTATGTCAGAATCCTTCTTCTTCTTCTTTTTTTTTTTTTTGAGAGAGAGAGAGAGACAGAGTTTCACTTTGTCACCCTCAGTAGAGTGCTGTGGTGTCATAGCTCACAGCAACCTCCAGCTCTTGGCTTAGGCAATTCTCTTGCCTCAGTCTCCTGAGTAGTTGGGACTACAGGAGCCCACCACAATGCCTGGTTATTTTTTGTTGCAGTTTGGCAGGGGCTGGGTTTGAACCCACCACCCTCGGTATATGGGGCCCGTGCCCCACTCACTGAGCCACAGACACCACCCCATCAGAATCCTTCTTAAGTAAATGTTTCACATTCATACGTGAACTAGCAGTAAATATCAGACCCATTGATTCATTATCTCATGAACACTTCCCTTATCTGACTTCCAGTTTTCTGCCAACATCAAGGGGAAAAAACGGCATTGTATATTGCCGTTTTTCTGTATATTAGTAGTGTACTTTTCTGTATATTAGTAGTGTCAAAAGCTTGTAGACCAGGCCTGTCTCTTGCACCTGATATCAGTTCATGACATTTGCTTCTTTTCCACTTTGGCTGTTTGTCTTTTGTTATTGTTGTTCTTTTTATGTGTTCTTCATATTTATACATATAATGCAGATTTTAATGTTTCATCAGTCATGTGATTGATACAACTTATCCTGATTTATGATGTGTATGCTCAACTCTCTGTATCTGTGAGTTCCACATTTGTGAATTCAACAAACCTTGAATTGAAAATTTTCAGAAAAAACATCACACAAATTTTTAAAAAGCAAAATGTGAATTTACCATGTGCTGAGTACTACATTGGACCCACGTGAATGTCGTGGTGTGTAGGCATTCTATTAAAGATGACTTAAAGTATACAGGAGAATGTACATAGGTTAGATGAAAATACTGCACCTATTTTTGGAAGGGACATGAGTGGCTGAAGACTTTTTAATCTGAGGGCATTCCTGGAACCAATCTCCTATGCATAATGAGAAACAATTGTATTTCTACTACTTTATTTTTGATATATACTAAAACAAAATTTATAGTTTTAATATTGCTAATTTATTCATTTTTAAAAGTATTTTGTATGCTTTTTGTCTCTTTTAAGAAATCCTCTGATGTTCCTAAAAAGTATAGTTATTATTATTTATTGTCTCCTAGAAGTTTTATTGTTTACCCTTCACTTTATGGATTTAATTCACCTGCAGCTGATTTTATTTTATTGCCTGCATTTTAAGGTGTCAATACAAGCTGAGAATCCTTTTATAAAGTCTGTGTTATACCCACTGATCACCAATATCTACTCTGACACAAGCTAGGTGTAGAATGTTTCTTCCGTAGCCCACGCCAACAGTCTAGTGTTCTATTTTTGTTTCCAGTCTTTACTGTCTTATTAATAATGCAGTATAGTGAGGTGTAATATTTGTCAGGGAAAGTTCTACCATATTGGTTTTCTTTCTCTATTTTACTTCCCGTAGACTAGAAGCCTTCTTGAAACCATAAGCATAAAGAAAGTCTGACCCTAGCTTGACTAAGCTGAGCTAAATGAACACTAGCATCTGCTTATCTGGAGATTTCTTGGTACTTGAGGGAAAAAAAAAGAATCCTCCTTTTTAAAATCCAGTGTTCTTTAAGATTTCTTTCGTGTGCTGCCAAACATACCCCAATTGACCAAATCATTCTGTGAGAACAATTTACATATTCTAACAGTTGCCTTTTACTCAGAACTGATGTCTGCCCATTATATACACCTTAACTAATTCACATTTAGGAGAACTTAAAGTTTTACAGAGCCTATGCCCTGTGGTATATTGAACTTTTTTTTATCATCACCCACATTTGCATTATTGAGCAATTTTCTGAAATATCACTAAAGACCCTCTACTTGGTCCAACCTCTCCACAGCACTTTTTGAGTAAAAGCCACTCCTGAGAGAATCCCAAGGGGAAAAAGTAGTGGTAGTTTTCCTTGTTTATTTCGAAGATCACTGTCTCTAAACATATAGTGAGACTTTAAATTAAAAAAAAAAACCCCACAGATTTAGGGAATTAACAAATATATACATAGTATTATATACAAACATGCCTTGCAGAGAATAATAAACAGACTTCATAATTATAAAAGATGGATATTAATATTAGTATGGAAGGAAGTGTGTCAAGAACAATGATGAGTAACTAAAATATCCCATTTAAATAATCCACATAATCTCTAGGATGTAAGGATGCATTGTTTGCAAATGAGAAATTTTTATCACTGAACAAAAACATTTAAGTCTCGGGGGTTATAATTACTTAGTTTGTCCTGTTGATTTTGTTCCATTCTGTGAAAGTGAGTATCTCATATTCTTTGGTTCACCACAGATGCTGAACTCCAACTTCCTTGTACCCTGAGTCGTATCACTCTGTGGAAACATTTTGGCCACTATTCCTGCAGGCTAACTCCTGAAGGAGGTCAGCACTGGGCAGGGTTCCTGAGGAGAAACGCATGTATGAAGTTCTTCTATTGAGACTATAGATAAAACCACGGAATTGCCTAAACCAGTGGTTCTAAAGCCCAACTAAACATTAGAATCACTTGAGAAAGTTTAAAACATACTGATGATTAAGTGCTATTCTTAGAAATTTCTGTTTAATTTGCCACAGATTGTACCCATTAATTAAATCTTTTGTTTTTTACTTTGTTTTACTTCTTCTGTTATGTTTTGATTTTAACTTTCCTTAGGAGACTAATTATGTGACATTGGTGCTGAGAAATTCTGGTCTGATTCTCCAACAGCAGGAGAGGGAGAAAGTTAGGATAATGTTGTTAACCTTTACAGTAGGTTTTAAATATTGTAATTTGAGAATAGATACCCCTGTTAGTATCTAGGTATTCACCAATAGATGAATGGATAAACCTAGTGTGGTACATACTATGGACCATTCATTACTCAGCCTTAAAATGGAAGGAAAATCTGACATATGCTGCAACATACAATGATGATCCTTGAAAACATTATGCTAAGTAAAGTGAGATAATCACAAAAAGACATGTACTGTATGATTCCACTTACAGGAGGTATGTAGAGTAGTCAAAATCATAGAGATGGAAGTAGAACAGTGGTTTCCAGGAGCTGGAGTGGAGGCTGTGGAATAGGGAGTTACCACATAGACATTCAGTTTTATAAGATGAAAAGTGTTCTGGAGATGGATTATGATTGTACAGAATTATAAATGTATTTAATATTACGAACTGTACATTTAAATATGATCATGATGGGAGATTCTGTTATTTATATTTTACCATAATTTTTAGCAAATGGAAAAAAATAGACACTTCTCTCTCTTTTAATTTTGAGACAGAATCTCACCATGTTGCCCTCAGTAGAGTGCTGTGACGTCACAGCTCACAACAACCTCAAACTCTTGGGCTTAAGTGATTCTTTCACCTCAGCCTCCCAAGGAGCAAGGACTACAGGTGCCCACCATAATGCCTGGCTATTTTTTGGTTGCAAGTTGTTTAGTTGGCCCGGGCTGGGTTTGAACCCCCCAGCCTGGGTGTATGTAGCTGGCACCATAACCAATGTGCTATAGGCTCTGAGCCAGCCACTTCTCTGTTAATGATTTCAAAAGTTTCAGGTGACAATTCCAGGCTTGCAGACTTTTCATACCTTAAGTGTTAATATAGTGCACGCCCTTTATAAAATACTGTGTTTCCCCCAAAATAAGACACAGTTTTATATTTATTTCTTCTCAAGAAGACACACTAGGGCTTATTTTCAGGGGGTGTCTGATTGTTGTATTAAGTATAATACAACAATCTACATTTATTCAAATACAGTTAAATCATTTTTTTCTGGAACTTGACATGGGGACTCGACCTTGTTGGTGGGGCTGGTGCTAGCGATGCGTGAACTCCTTTCCCCTACCCATTTGCACATACGCAATAGGATGCCTGGGACCACGGTTACCACACATGCACCTGTGCAAGTGTGAACGGCTAGGAGAAAGGAGCTGTGGCAGATAAAAGGTATTCCAGTCTTCCTTACCACTTCACGCCAAAATGCATGGAGTGGCTATGCAGCATATCTGCATCGCCACACCCATCACTAGGTCTTATTATTGGGGTAGGGCTTATATTTAACAAATCCATAGAAATCCTGCTAGGGTTTATTTTTTGGGGTAGGTCTTATTTTCAGGGAAACACGGTACTTGAAATATGGAGTTCAAACAAGGTTATAAAACATAAAGATACTAGGTTACTTCCCCTTAAAATTGAAAAGTGGGGCACAGGTCAACACAAAGTTTTTTTATCTTCTCAGTGCCCTTAGAAGAAAATGAACATACAAGTTCTTCAAAATAGTTAATTCTCTAATAATATCATCAAAGAAATACCTATAATGTTCAAGCTTCATGACATAGATTGTAACTTTCCCTCTAACCTGGTTTCTCAGTTATTCCAATCACATTTTCTTCTTACATTCTTTAAGAAATTCTTCAGCATGTTTGATTTGTTAATGGCTCCCTTTTTAGATTTTAGCATTGTGGTGGATACTTTTCTTTGAAATATTTGCTATCATTCTAAATAAAAGATTATGGGAAGACTGTCATTAAAAAATAAAAACAAAACAATAAGTCCTGCAAACGTTCAGTGTGAAGTCTAAAATGTTGGAATAATAAACAGTGACTAAATTTTCTGACTTCATTAAAAAATTAAAATACTACAGATCGAAATATAGTAGAATCTAGTAGCAGTAAAGTGAAATGTGTTTGGAAAGAAAGGAAAAAAATCAGTTTCTTATTGAAATGTGAAAATCATGTATTTATCTGAAAAGCACTCTTTCTTTTTCTCTCATGCATATGGTAGGTAAGAATGAAAGAAACAGTAAAGGTTAGTTGTATAGTGAAGACAATACTATGAGGGTTAATGAGCTCTTTAATGACAGATTATTTGAATCTTTTCTCAATAAACTAGAGAATGACCTCTGCTTAATGAGGGTGACGATTATGGCATGAGAAGAAATGAGGGTTTAAGAGGAACAATGAGAAACTAATCAAAATATCAATGACCCACAACAAAAATGAGGTTTATATTAGAGATCATGAATCTGTAATTTATCAAGATTTTGCATCTCTTATTTTTCCAACAATATTTTGTACTTCTGGAGTGAGAAAGAGGAGTTAGGGAAGGGAAAATGTAGATAGTAAGACATGTAAGACATGAGTTAGTTCATTGGTTCATTTAACAATTTATTTCATTCAGTGGTTATTTAGTATTTATGAAGTGCTGGTGATATGTAATTCAAGGCAAATAAGAAGTCTTCTCTCCTATCCATAAATGTATAATATATTGGGTAATACAAGTTTAGAGTAAAAACAGTGATGATATATTTTGTCAAATGTTTTGAAATAATTTTTTAATCCAGGAATCAATTATTCAATAATTTGCAAAGAAAATCTATTTTCCCTCTAAAATGTGTATAAGGCCCTAATGAAATAATGTGAATATTTTCAATGTTAATGATGTTAATATAGAGATCCCAAGATTGATAGAACAGACTCTTTGTGACAATAAAATATCGAATTGTAAATAGCACCTAAGGTCATCCATGTCGGGCTAAGGTTAAGTCACTCACCCCTATACAGAAAAATTGAGCTGTGTTCTTACTGCCACAGGGTTTTCCTTTTTCTCTGGCAGCTAAACAAGTACTGGCCTCAAGATCAGCAATATTAAAATAATTGCAGCTGACTGACCACAACATACTAACTGGCCCCTATCACATTCCATAAGCTGTAACCACAGGTTTGATTGGAGAAGGGACTTACTTTAATAACTTTCTCTTGATAAGAGAAACCACTGACCAGGTTTACAGAGACCACACACTAAATGCTTTCATTTCTCTGCTTTAACTTTTAACATGTAAACCCTAATTGTAATGCATTTAAATGTTGAGTCTCTACTCTAAAGTGAACATGGGTTGTATGTAACTATTGTGTATTTGCTTATTATATATGCACAAATGTTCCCTTTTTTCTTTTCTTTTTTTTTCCCTAGTTATTGCTGATCAAGCCAATGTTCTAATAAAGTTAAGAAATAATGAAGGAAGAATTTGTTGTAAAACTGTCCTAAAGCACTTGATGCAATAACATTATAACATACTGATTTTCTATAATTTGCAACAATTTCCCATAAAGAAGTGTGGCTTTGGAAAATTTCCTCAGTGCAAAATATATTCAACATATATTAATGAAAGTAGTAGATTTTCTTTAAATATAGTTAAAATATTTTTATTTTGAGATATATCAGAGTAGAGAGGAATTATTTGGATAATTAGATTCAGAAAAAGTAGCTTTTGAAGGAAATGAGATATTCTGGAATCTAACTCCAAGACCCTACATTAAGAGACTAAGAACTCACTTCTAAAAATTGGAATTAACATGCACCCATTTTAGTCTCAGAAAATAGTTAATAGTGTTCAAACCTGAGACAAATTAAATATAACAAAGTATAAATGAGCAAAAAAAAAGGTTAAGGAATAAAGTAGTCTCAGGACCAAAACTAGTTCAGAAAGCCCCATGCCCCAAGGAATTTAGGCAGTATGTGTAGCTAGAGAAACAGAAATGACGTATAGAAAAGGCTGTATTTGAAGAGCTTTAGCATTTGTCTTATCTGGACATGTTTTGTCAGTGTTCAGCCTATGATTGGCTGAAGGTGTCGGGGTCCTGCCTCGGGACAGGGTCCTGTAAGTCCTGTGGAACTGGCTGCAATCGACTGAAGAAAAATAAAGTTAAAAGCAGTGAGAGATAAAAAGACAAGACACACAGAATAGAGCTTTCAAAGGTGGGAACACAGGAGACCACAGCTAGCTTTGTGGGACTTCAGCAAGTGGCCCTGCATGTTTGTTCCAGTCAGGTTTTATTGAAGGCTATTATCTCATTTAGCCCAGAGGATAAACTGAGGAAGGGAACAAAAATGTCAGCAGTTTCTCTGAGTAAGCATGTTAATTCTTATTCTATCTATAATCGTTAACTTTAAGGTCTGAGCAGCCATGAAAAATCTGAAACCTGAGCCTCGTGTGTGGGTAGCCTTTTGTCTGTGGTCACTCACACAGATTCCTTGGTGGAGGTTAGACCCCTCTAGTTTCTCTGTGGAGCAGACATGATGGTGTCAGACTCCTCTGGAGAACTGGTGGGAGAGGAATTTTCTTATGATTGCCACCTGAAGGCGTTTCCCTCTATGATTAGGGTACAAACGCTCCTGTCCATATTTCAGGTCTCGAGCTGTTCCCTTGATATCTGGCTTGGCCATAATACAAATTCCCACAATGGGTATTTGCTTTGGCAGTTGACTGGGCAGGGGACAGCCTAGTTAACGTTTCTTCCCAGGCCTTGCACACAGTTTCCTCTATGACCATTACTTCAGAGTGTTTACAGATCCAGCAGGTGTGTTTGCAAGCCTTATAGGCCAGGCTTCTAGTACAAGCAGGAACTGTTCAGGTATGTAATTTAGCTGCTGGTTTAAAAGTAAGCTCACTAAACTGTTTTTATTTTGTCTTGTTCAGCTTATCTCTCTGTTTTTATCTTTTTCTGGGGATGTTTTCCTTTGCCAAGAATGGGATCTTTTTGGCCTCATTCTCCCTGCAGAAAGTTTGACTACTATTGTATGACTGGCTGAGATTAGACTTCTTAGTACAAGAGTACACTGTCATGTTAGGTTGTAATGTGTTTACACATTAAGTTAGGTAGCAATCACTATTTATGGAGGCACACAATAGTAAGGGGAGAGCCAGAGAACAATAGTGAGTGGTAAGTAATAATAAGATAAGACTTAATATTGACTATCCTATTTCATAATTTGCTTGGAACCTATTAGCAAAAAAACAAATTACAGGCATTTCTTAATATGATTTGAATATTAAAATGTTATAAAAAATAAATGTTGGCATTTGGAAACTATTTGGAACAGAAAATTAGATTTTCAAATTTATATTTTTTACATTTCAAAGATGCATAATAAAACTTAGTTGTGTGCAGTTTTATTTAGAAACCTATTCTTCCCCATCTCTCATCTTCTTTTTTATTCAACTAGTCTTTCTCTGTTTTTCCTTATATAAACTAGAACAATCTTTAAGTTTCTTTTCTGCACTGCACATTTTATTATCCCTACTAACGTGTTATAAATTTTAATTGCATCGTCTTTCTGGGTTCCTTACAATCCATCTTAATCGCATCCATTTCTATTTTTGTATCTGTACAATTATCTTGTTGTTTTTCTCAGAGGGCTTATGTTATCTTTACTTAAATTAAGGGAAAAATAGATAATTTAAAGTTTTTTTTACGCATTCATGTTACAGACTGTCATTATGTTGTATACTTTTTCTAGATTTTGAATTTGTTATGGTTTTATTCTGTTCCATTGCATAAAAATATAAACTGGGTTTGCAGACTGCCTTGGGATTCTCAGCCCCATTCATTTGCCTCCTGATTGTTGAGCTTCCTGATTCTTTTCTGTAAACTTCAATGATCAGTTTATAAATTCTTCTTCCTAAGAGAAATAAGGCAGAATAAAATATGGAGAGTTCTGCAGGGGAGGGAGAGAAGTTTACCTATGAGCTAGTGTCTTTTGTGGGTTTTATTCTCTTTCTTTCTCTATCTTTATCATATAGTCACATTATCTATTAATATATACAATAAATATATTATTATTTGTGTGTTATATCAATGTGTAAGTTCAATGTTCAGTACAGGCTGGTGTTCATGATTGAAAGATTCTTTTCATTTATAAAGCAGTTATTCCAGCTTTATAAATCAGTATAATTACTGATTTAGTAGCAGTGTTACAATCAGAGAGACCCGGTTCCTGCTACTATGGGCTCCCTGCCCGCACTCAGGGCAAAGGCTGCCTCAGGCATGTACATGTTCTGCATCTGGGTACGCTGGGAGTGCAAGAAGCTCAGCACGGAGTTTGGAGTGCACCAATTAAACATAAGGGAGATTTTACTCTAGATAAAGGTTCTTGTTCTTCTTTACCTTATTCTCACCCTAATTTCAGGCTGCTTCTGGGTGCATTGGCTATTCTACCTCAGACATTCAGCCCACTTCAGCCGTACTATTCAGTGCTGGTTCAGAAAATTTTACATAAATTTCCATCCACATATTAACCAGGACATGTAGGGTGTTTACTGTGCTGCTTGTTTTCCTACTCAACTTCAATAAAGAACCCAATTAGTGCATCCAACTGCTGCTGCCCATAGTAGTTGAATTAGAAATTCAACTCTTACCTCCGACAACTAAATTTGAATTTAGAAAAATTCTAGAAAAAGTGCGACATCCCTCATTGCTGAGTGTTACTACAGACACCTTCAAAGTACTCCCCTTGGGCAGTTATGCACCAATGCCAGAGCCTAGTCCATCCTTCAAAGCAATTTTAGAATCCTTTTTCTGGGATGGCCATCAGAGCTGTCTTTGTATTGGCCTTGATGTTCTGAATGTCATGAAAATGTCTTCTTTTCAATATTTCCTTTACCTTAGGTAAAGAAAAAGATCCTTGGGGACCAGATCAGGTGAGTAGGGATGATGTTCCAATACAGTTATTTGTTTATTGGCTAAAAACTTCCTCACAGACAGTGCCCTGTGCAAAGATGCATTGCTGTGATACAAGAGCCATACCTTTCTCAGGCCAAGATTTCCCGCTTCCTCGTCTTCTTTTTTATTTTCCTAAGTCTTTCTCTATCGAAGTTTATTTGGTCTGCTGTGCTTCTCACACTCAGCCAGCAATTTTGACACGCAATTTGATAAATTTTTGCAATGTTTTCTGGTCACCCTGACCTCTCTTCATCAGTGGCACTTCCCCTCAGAAAAAAGCCATTTAATCCATTTGTTCACTGCCACTTTTCTCATGGGTTTATCCCCATAAAATTGGACTAAATTGTCCCTATTTCATGTCTACTTTTGCCAAAAGTAACAAGAAATGTAATGTTTGTTTTCCTTGCTGTAATTCGAACTCCAGCATGCTCATGACAGCACACAAAGCATGCAACAGTAATGGACACCACTCAGCAAGACACTGCCCCACATCCGTCGATGCACACGTCTGTGAGATGCTGACATATGAAGGCTATGAAACCTTACCCAGTTGTCTGTACCATCCTGCCAACATAAGCACACAGTGGCAAGTTCATGAACTTAATTGTCATTTCTCACAATTCCCTTTTGTGGGTACAAATATTATTTCTCAAGGGTATGAGCCTGCTAAATTAATAAATAATAAATAATAATAACCAAGAGGATCCTTAGCATTTTCATTTTCAGCATCTGTATTTAGATACACAATGATACCACAGGGGTTTGTTGTTGATGTTGTTTTTCCCCCAAGAACAGCATGAAGATATTTATATTTCTTCTCCTAGAAAATATTTCATTTTGAAAGTATTTCCAATCTGGGCACCATAGCTCAGCTGTTAGAGTGCTGGCCCTGCAAACCTAGGTGGCAAGTTTGAAACTCACCCAGGCCTGATTATGAAGAAAAAATAAGAACACTGGCTCATGTCTGTAACCCCAGCAATGTGGGAGTCTGAGTTGGGTGTATTGTTTGAGCACAGGTGTTTGAGACCAGCCTGAGCAAGAGCGAGAACCCCATCTCTAAAAACAGCCAGGCATTGTGGCAGGTGCCTGTTTTCCCAGCTATGGAGGAGGCTGAGGCAAGAGGATCACTTGAGCCCAGGAATTTAAGGGTGCTGTGAGCTATGAGGCCACAACACTCTTTTGAGGGTGAAACCAAGACTCTATCAAAAAAAAAAAAAAAGTATTTCCAAAATTAGGGATCTGTTGTGAAAGTCAACTGCTACACAAAATTGAAACCTAAGTGAATAACAACTTTTGAAAGGAGAATTCTGTGTATGAGAGAAAAATGTCATTTACCACCTTCTACCCCTATACCTACTGTGTCTCTATCTCTAATGTCTTTCCTCTAGTTTTGGTGAAACTACTTGTTTCAGAATAAGAGGAGATGGTTGTGGTGTTTTGATTCTGCTGTTTAGTCTGACTTCTCCTCTGGACACACTGTGGCTACACACTGCCACAGGGTGGGCTTCTGCTCACTTCACCAAGGAGAAGCCTTTACTAGCTACAATTTCTAGAACAATGAGAGGGAAGCTATTTTGGGAATATGAGGGAAGCACTCATATTTATGAGGGAAGCACTCATAAATACCATTTTAAGTAAAGAGCTTCATGCCTGCAGGACCCAGGCTTTACTCCAAATGGAGTGTGGGGTATGAGTGGGAGGCAGGGGATCCTGTTCTGCTTGTTTCTTTAAAATGTATTGAAAGCTGAGATTTTTCAGAATGAAAAATGTTGTCTTCCATTGTGTCCACCTGCTGTATTTCACTGAACTTCCTAACATGGTACGTGGGCAGCATCTGTCTGTAATTTCTGACATGGATTTGTGTGTGTGTGTGTGTGTGTGTGTGTGGATTTCCTTTATAGATAAGTTTAGCCCAGAAATGTCTGTGTGATATTAATAACAGAGCAAAGATGATGGAACTTTTGGCTGGAATGTTCCCCAAAAGCCAGTGTCAGAGATGTTACACAAGTAGCTGCCCCAAACTTTCCTGAGATAGGACTGGCTGGATTCCAAAGAGGAACTGAAGGCCAAAGTGGTCAGTCCAAGCATTTATTAGGAATATGAACTTATAAAGTGCTATAGCAATCCTCGTGGCAGATGCAAGAGAAAAGTGTTGTTCTATCTACTAGAGTCTGCAGCCAGAGATTTGCATATTGAAATTTTTATGAGAGGTTAAGGAATTTGGCTCACGGCTGGGGCCAGTTTGTTTCAATGTTTTAAGCAAGAGCCTAGATACCTTTATTAGTGACTGGAACTATTTAAGCCGCTGGTTTTGGTTCAAGCCAGCTGAATAAAACGCTCAGCTGGCCGGGTCACAGACCAGTCAAGGTCCTTTGTGATATTCGGTCAGGACACAGAAGGAACGCAGGGGACAGGGAAGACCAGACATCTGCTTGCCTTGCTTGTAGGTATTTGTAGGCATTCTTCTTCATTGAGGGGAATCTTTTCATATTAATTGAAAGCTGTTTATCATTTATTGCAGAGAAAGTTGACTAAGGTAATATTTCAAGGGTGCCCAGAAAGTGAAAGTTTTATTACAACATCTCGTGCAGTTAAGATAGTACATAACTGCTCAGTTTCCTCATCTGTAAAATGGAAGGATAGTAATGATGTAACAACATAAGCCTCAAAGGGCTCTTATAAAAACTGGAAACAAAACATATATATATATATATATATATATATAATGTAAAAATTACAAACAGGTCTGGCATACATTATGGACTTAATACATGTATTTATTCTTCTTTTTCGTGTCTCCTACTCCTTTGTTATTATTACTACAATGATACGTGTTATAATCATCAAAGCTTCACAGGGAGATGAGCAGAACTACTCAAACAACACTATTCAGAACTTAAGCTGCTTCGCTATTCTAATCTCATATTCATAGCCGTTACATAATTACAAGTTACACAGAGGAATTTTATTAATGTCAACTACTATATATTTTAGTCTTCCCTATGTATTAGTTCATAATATGACATTTTCTTAAATCAATTCACTTGAGTATTTCCAGGCTTCTCGGAAGAAAAGATAAAGTGGACAAATGGTAAGACAGGATCTTGGGGTGTGGAGGGTGAAGGCTCAGAATCAAACTCTTGGATTGGACCTCGGATCTACCACTTACTCTTTCTAGGTAACCTTGGACAAGTAACTTAAAATCTATGTGTATCAATCTTCTTTGGTAAATCATAGATAATACTCATCCCTACCTCAATGAGTGACTGGGAAGATTTGATAAAGCAATTACTAAATCACTGAGCTTGGTGCCTGGCATGGGGAATTAGTGTAATAAACGGCTGTTATTCTTTCATTAGAAGGAATATGAATGATGGAAATTAGATATAAATCAGGGTTATAAACTTCTGAGAACAAGTTGATCATTCAGCTGACAATTTTCATGATTTCTCTGCTCTCTTTCAGTCATGAATTCTGCCCCCAATTTTCAAGTAGGGGAGGTGAAGATTACAAGTCCCACCTATACCAACCAGAATAAATTTTAAGGGTAAGAAATCAAAACAAAATTATATTTCAATTATATGATTAGTCATGCTTAACTGACATATTAGATACATATGGTTGTCTCCAAAATCCTTAACTCTAAGAGCACATAACCTGGAATCAATTTGGAGGCACAATTTTTAAAAACTAAAAATCTTTCATTTTTAATCAAGGAACATGGGAAATTATTTATATAAACTTGAACATATGTATTTATCTTAAATTTTTCTTTAGAAGCTGAAACATTAAATCAATGGATATCTTTCAGACTTTAATTTTAAAATAACCAGGTAAGGTGGTTCACACATATAATTCCAGTGACTGAAGATGCTGAGATGGGAGGATCACTTAAGATCGAGAGTTCAAGACTACCCTACCCAACATAGACCTCATTTTTAAAATTAATTAAAAAATTAACCAGGCATTGTGGCACACCTCTGGTCCCAGCTCAAAAAGCTTATGTAGAGGATTGCTTGAGCCCAGCAGTTAGTTCCAAGCTGTGGTGAGCTGTGATCTCACCATTCCACTCCAGGCTGGAGACTCAGTGAGATACACAAGTCTCAAAAGAAAAAAAAAAAAAAAGTAAGTAATTATACAAATACCTCAAATTCCTTATATATCTAGTTTTTTAATCACATTGTACGTTATTATAGTTTATTGATTTTTTTGAAAATTCAATGAGTTAAAACATATGAATCAGGTTATTTTCCTGAAGCAGTTATGAAGTCATTAATTCAGTAATGTGCTGAATGTTTATATCTTACTTTGGACTTGAAAAGTTTTATTTGAATTAGGATGCATGACTTTTTTGGAAGAGAAAACTGTTGTTAGTGATAACTACCCTGTGAAGAGCCAGGACTCAGAATGTGCGTATGTAAATATCTCTCTCCTCCCTCAATCCCTTCTTCCTTCCCTTCCTTCCTTCCTTCCTTCATTTTCTTTCTCTTTCCTTTCTTCTCACAGGGTATGGGAGAAACAGTAGAGAGTAGGAGGACCAGGAAAGACAAAGGTATAATGCCTCAGTGAAAGACCCTCCCAGGTAGGGTATTATCAAAAAGTGCTATGAACAAATAAGGTCTACGAAGAAGATTCGCAGCAGAGAATTAAAGAGGAAGTCAAAAAGTAGAGAAAAAACAACTGTAAGAGAAGTTCACTTTACTTTCTCTGTTGTCTAGAGATCTGATGCTAATTTTAGAAATATAATTTGGTTAGGGCTGTCCATTCCATAAAAGGTATATTATTTTGGGTGATACCTGTGACTCAAAGGAGTAGGGTGCTGGCCCGCTATACCAGAGGTGGTGGGTTCAAACCCAGCCCCAGCCAAAAACTGCAAAAAAAAAAAAAAAGGTATATTATCTCTACCAAGCACAGTCTTTCTGGGCACATTGCCTGAAGGCCTACAGCATTTCTTCAGGCATTCTGGAAAGGGGTTAGGAATTCCGGGAAAAGTGAAAGAAAGGACAATTTTGGTATCTTACTATCTAGAATTTCTACAGACATGGTACATGGAACGAGTGTGTGCAGGCACACGTGTGTAGTTTCTACTTTACCAGGAACTTATTATAGGATATTGCAAGATCTTACCACTCTCAGGATAGGGAAGGTAGGTCACAATGTTTTAGTAATTTGCAAAGCAAAGACTAGAATATTAGAAATCAATGTGTAGAGAAAACTCTTATCATAAGTACCACAGTATAAACCTACTGCAATATTGTTTTGTATAAAAAATATTTTGCAGAAAATAATTTTGCTTCATATCATTTTTGAAATAAACTCATCATTAGCTAAAAAGTTTATACATGTACTGTATATGTCTACTTTTAAGAAATATACCTGCTGACTTATATTTTTAAAGTATTTTATATCAAGTTGGCAATTGCCATGAGATTCTTAGAAAATCAAAGTTTAATACTCACCACCATTGATATGACCTTGTGTCCCTGATAAATGGATGCATTAAGACTCTCCCCAACAGGGTTGCATTTCCCACCTGCATTTTGACCAGTTTCCTTAATGACCTTGCCAACTGATATAAATTGCTTTTTGGAAGGAGCCCAGAGGAGTGTTAGAAAGCTTAAAGATTTTGCTTCATGTTACAGTAGATGGCTTTTAATAGAGAAAAAAAAAAGGTGGAAACTTCTGACATATAAAAATGCCTCCTTTTATTTCGACAGTAGATAACGAGCACTTCTCTTTTAAAGTGTCCAGGTGGGTGTTATTTAAACAGAAGCATGCTAAGTCTAATGCACAAATTGCAATTCTGTACCACTCCTTCTTACATTTGTATCGTAACTTCTGTATAGGCTGTTTCCATTGTGATCACTCACTCTAATCCAATATGGCATCTGTTATTTTAAACATAGTTTTGCATCAGTGTATACTTCCAAGTCAAGAAGTGGCTTATCCTCACAATTAAGCATATAAAATATTGTCTTTAAATCATGTGACTGAGGCCCATGGAAAAAATTAAAGACCATTGCTTCCTTTTTGGATTTATAAAAACACACAATTTTATAGTGTTCCAAAGTCACTTTGTGATCCCATTGTTTAGTCTCTGCTTAGAAATGAAAATCTATTGTAAGTTAATTGATAAGCAAAGTACAAAAACATCTGGCAGGAACAAAATGAAGCCTATTTTGCATTTACTATTATAGCTTATCTTCATCCATTTTATTTTTATATTTATTATATACAGCTAAGGTGCTCCAGATCTGTTAAATATATGACTAACTGCTTGAATAAATACTAAATGAATTATTACATGACTTGATTTAAATGTAGATTCCCATACAGAGATCATAGGCATTTATGTACTTATTCTACATGACTTTGAAAATTATTCAGGTTTATCAAATGTTATTTACATAACAAACTTACATCATCTTATTCACATTCCACATATATTTTTTGTCATTCGCTACTTTTTATTTCTGTATTTTTTGGCAACCTCAGAAAATAGCTCCCATCTTTCTTTACATGTATATATATATCTATCGTTCCTCACCCACTCCCAACAAAGGAAAATGAGAAAATGAAAGTAACAGAATGTACTGCATCCGATGAGTATCTGTAATTATGTCCTTTTAAGAAAATAAACAGAAAAAAACAAACCAGAAACACTACTAATGTTTTAGAGAACAACCGTCAAGTGTGTGAAGGAAAGATTCACTTGGGAAACATCAAATGTGATTTAAATTTGGTTTAACAAATCAGTTGAGACAATAAATTACTTTCTGTCATAGTTCAAAGAAATGTACCTTTTCCTAGCCTAGCAGAATATGATCTGGCAAAATATTTCCTTTGGTACCTCCTGACATGCTGCCTTTCTTTGGAGTTCCTACCAGAATATTGTATATTCAAACAGGCATACAAAATAGGACTATACAAAAACCAAAAACCAAAACGAACCTCCCTGTGAGTCCCTAGACTATCACTGCTGAGTATCATCACAGAGCTTCAGTACACAGCTGCAGTTACTCAAACTCCAATGGGTCGATACATTCATTTCACTCCCTCGGTCTAAACAGATTGAAAGTTTCACAGTAAAAATCCAATTTTACCTATCAATCATTGTGGCATAGGCTGTGACCAAAATTATGGCCCCAGTAACCATTTTTGATCTAGCTCAAACATTTGGTTGCTGTGACTAAGATATAAGATAGCTAGAAAATTACAAATTGCTTTTCCTTGGTTTGATGCATGAACAGGCAGGCAATATCATCAAACTGTCTATTTCAGATGGTTAATACTTTTGGTTTCCGTAAACATTAATTCACACGTCTTCGGAAAGTTCTGCTAACAGAAGAAAATAACTAATGAAGGTCCTGACGGCGTCATAACTTTTTTCTATCTTCTTTGGTTAGAACATAAATACGGGTTGACATTTCCTTCATTTCCACCTAAACTGATGAAGGTTATCAAAAAACACAAAGATGATAGGTTTAAAATTATAGTGTGGACGGGTTAATTAGTTGGGGTATCATCTTGATAGGAAATTCATACCCTATCACGTAGCAGTCGCGTACTACCTTTGTTATAAATGAGGTCATGTGTCCAAGCCAAGGGCTTCAGATGTCTGACAAACAAGAGTCCTCTTCCACAACGCTGACCTTTTTTAAAGTTTATGCTCCATACGTGTGTGATGATGAGAGCAAGTATTTCTGTGTTCTTTCTCCTTTGTATTCAGGCATTGCAGCTGAACATTTAGACATTGTCCTACATCAGAAACAACTCGAATTTTCAGTTACATACTAATGTATAAGAATTTGTGCTTCAGACTGTTAAACTTTATTCAGCTACTTTATAAAGATGCAGAGAAATAGAAACTTAGAAATGAGGTCTAAAATAAACCCTAAGAGGTGGCATATAATTAATACCTTAAACTCAGAATTGGCTTACGAGCAGTAGCAATAAATGCTCTGACTTTCACTCCTTCCCATCAGGATTCAAAACTCTTTTATAGGGCAAACTTATTTTCAACTATCCTTAGCCTCAACAGGGGCTGCAAATTGAAAAAGGTGCAAAGTTTTGAAGCACTGTTGCTTTTTAAATCATGAAATACAGAGAATTGCTAATGAAGAGAAAATTTACAACATGGAGATTCAAAGGAAAGGGGATATAGAACAAAAATTGGCATTGCCTGCATTTATATTTTATACCTTTTTTTCTTTTGGTATGAAAAAGCAAAAATTTCTAAAATTTTCTACCTGTTTCTGTAAAAATACTTTCTTATCTAAATAGCTTCTCCTCCATAAGGTGTACATAGCCAATTTTGATTCAAAAACATAATTAAATAAAGTATTTTTTATTACTCATCTGAAATAATGTATGCAGTTACTACTGTTTTCCAGACATCATATAGGTGTGTTGATATTAAATGAATAAAGTAGATAAGGGTCTTGCTGTCAAGAAGGGAAGAAACCAAGGAACTGTGATGATAACATAACACAATGTGATACCCTGAGCATATGCAAGAAGAGGGTATAACCTAGTTGCTTACCTGAGGAAATGCTGTTCAAAATAGAATCTGGAGTGTGAATAGTAAGTAAACCAGTCAAAAGCAAATGGGAAAACTGAAGAATTCATAGAAAATTATCAGCAAGAATAGCACATGTGAAACCATTCTGAGGATAGAGTAAGACACAGACAACATGAACTAACTTCAGTGTGACTGGAGTGGAAAGAGAGAGGCGGGTCATAGAAGAGGCAGTTGACTTTTCACCAAAAAATGGCGGTTTTCTTCTTCCTCAACACACAGCATGACTATATGCCCCATCCTACCTTACATGTGTGTGACCATGTGACTGGCCTTTACCCAAAGGAAAATGAATTGAATTTATATGTGCTGAACCCTAGTCTGGTCTAAAAAAATCTTCCTATGGGTTACAATTCCATCAACTAATTGAGGGTAACTATGATGACTTTGGGAGTCCCATGATGAAACAGAAGAAGTATCCATCTGCTTCTGTTGCTGAGTAACTGAATGGAGAAATATTTCTCTGACGTTGGTGTGCATCAGAATCATGCAAAAGGCTCTTCAAATCCTGGATTCCTGAGCCCTGCCCCCACGGTTTCATTTATGTCATGTCCAGGTGAGGTGTGAAATTGTGCATTTATATAAAGTTCCTGGGTGATAAAGATGTTGTTGGTTTGGGAACCGTTTGCACACCACAGAGTACTCCCTCTCATCTAAAAAAATGAGGAGTATTGTATGTGTAAAATATGTAATTTCTGTTTTTCTTACTATATATTTTGGACTTGTTTGAAATAGACAATGTTAACTGAATCAATATGGAAATTAACATAATATAAGGTGAATAATTTTCCTTGGAAAATGCCTATTCTGCAATGGCAACCATAAAATATATCGTCAACATACCATTCCATGTGGGTTAATGTGAAGTAAAAAGGGAGTTTGTTGTGAAATGATCAGAAGTTTTATTTTTAACTGCACAACTATGAAGCAAGTTCTCTGGAGTTGGTTAATTTTTGCCTCGTCTGAAGGCAGTACCTGGAGCTCCCTAAGCCACTTCATGGTGGTAAGAAATTAAAGAATAAGAGAAAATTCAACCCTCTAAGTATGACAAAGTTGATCCCAGATTAATAGAATATAAATCAGAGATGCTAACATTATAAACAAAACCAGTACAGGGGTAGTACTATATGACATTATTTTAGTGGTTCTTATCTTGTTAGCTAAAATCTTTATATAGTACTGTATACATGATATTTTAAAGATGTGTCTATAAATAATAGAACAAAGGAGTTATATTCTGAAATAATGCACAATTTAGTTTATTTAGATGGGGACTTGAGTTTTTTCTTCCATGAGTAGTTACCTATAATTTTTTCAGGCTTGCTAGAGCCTGGAAATTAATCTCTCCAGTTTCTGCTATCTAAGAATAACTCAAATTACTAATCTGCCATGATTTAATTTATTTAGCAATAGTTGCCCTAAAATATGTAACTTTGATATTGCTATCATTTGAGGCATAAAATACAATTAGTGCTAGTTCAAGTCACTAACTTTATATAAAGTTTTAGGCATGAAAGAAAAATCAAGTTATTCTTCACATAGATAGTTTTAAGATGTGCATCATTAACAATGAATAGAAAAATCTTGAGTTGAGTTTTAAGCCATTATTTATCAGTGAACTCAGGTTTCCTAGAGAAAGATAATGTAATTTATACATGAATACTTGATCCAAAGAACATGGACAAAGTCTGAAGGCATTTCTGGGGAAAAGAATAAATGAGAAAGAAGAAAAACTCAAGGGAATTGCACTTCACCAATGGTAAAATTCTAAAATTATTAATTACTCAACTTACCGATTAATTATTAAGACCTTGGAATCCCTGTTCCCTTTCTTCTAATAATAGATGCTATTTCATTCCTCTTACCAAAAATCAATTCTCTGGATCTCTGTCCTTCTATCTTCCTTTATAACTTGTACCATTTTCCTCTTTCTATTAGGCATTTAACCTCCATTTTCCACCTGTTTTTATCCTGTGATCATTCTAGTGCTTTTTGTCCAGAAAGAGAAGACATTTATGTTAAATGTCTTAACCCAATAATCAAGTAAATGAGGTGAAAGCTATATTAATTAGTTTGATGTAAGCACTCCAAATTTTATTAAAAAAATCAGCACATGGTACCCCAGAGATGCATAAATGTATTCATGATTTATGTGTATATGACTTAATAAAAGGAAAAAAAGAAAATAAAAAAAAAGAAGAAAGAGCACCAACAACAAATCTCAACGACTCATTTCTCACTTTTCTTCATCTTTCTCCTCCTTCATGTAGCCAGACTTTCCTATGTGGATGTCATGAGTGAAAATTCTAATGACTGTGCACCTGCAGACATGTAACTCATTAAGTCAATTGAGATGGTCCTAAAATTTCTGTTTTACTTAGATTTCTTATGTGCTAATGTTTATTATTAATTACATATCAATATCTTCTCTTCCATGAAGTCATAGTCTTCTCTCACCTTTCTTAACATCTGTGGGTCTTTTGAGTCTTTAATTTCCTGTATTTGTTAGAGGCAGAAGGTAAAGCAATATTTTACTTCTTAACTTTTCAATAAGAAAACAGACCCAAAATAACATGCAAAAGAGCAACTGACGTTCAGCGCAGCGTCAGGGAGACTGTAAGGAATAGTGGACACTGGGGGAAGGTCTGGAGTAGTGCAATTCAAAATCCCATTTGTGGACTATGTTGATATTCAGGAATCTGTGACCTGAAGAAATAAGTACAGAAATGAAGTACACAAAGTACACAAAATCCCATTTGTGGACTATGTTGATATTCAGGAAACTGTGACCTGAAGAAATAAGTACAGAAATGAAAAGTAGAATTTCACCTTATCTCTTACTGATTGACAGTTTGTAAGAGATAGGTATGGTTATCTCATTGTGGACACATATAAAAACCAGACCCCAATTAGGGGAGCACTTTCAACAGCACATATCTCACTGGAAAGAGACAGCAGGTACTTAGTTGCAGCCATTATTACTGTCCATGGTGTAACATTGGGAAATACATTGCTGAATTATGAGACTTATAATTTGATATTTAATATTGTTAATTAATGCCATTGGGGAAAAAAAGACAGTCATCAGAGTGGGTGAAATGCCTTCTGCAGCCCACTTCTGGTCAGCAGTCTTCCTCTCAAATTTCTCCCTTCCTACTCCAGATTGCATTTGTGCCCACATTGTTTTAAGACAGTACTGACTAACATCATCATTACTTTCCAGGTGGCTCAATCCAGAAAATACATTTTTAAGTTACTACCTATTAGCATATTCAATATCACAGAAGAACAGGGCACACGAAACTGTTCCAACTACTTAAAGCACTGCTTTTCCCTGGGCTTTCCTTCCATATCTATGGAAGCTTCTTTTCAACTGCATATATTGGCTTTTCTTCTGCAGCTTAACCTTTAAATATTTAAGTAACTCAACTCTCTTCCTACATTAGAGTCTCCCCAGGGAAGTCTCATGTTTTCTTATGACTTAATTCAGCATAGAAGGCAGACAATACACATATTTATACTATAAGTCCAGACAGACATTTCTCTCATATCTTAGATACCCTTAAATATATAATCTCCAAAATATTTCATTAGTTCTTAACCCTTGTTTATGCCACCTAAGTTTAACTTCGATATTTTTTTTTCCTTGAAATGTTCTTCCTACTTTTTGTGGTTACTTCTGCTCATTATTTTTCTAGGAAACTTTTCCTCCCACCTGCCTCATTTTCCAGGCTTCTCAGTGTCTATGGTTTCTACATTCCACTCGCTACCTGTGCTTCTTGTTGATAATATTTACATTCATTGACTTAGTATCCAATTTCCTTATCACATTGCAATCCCCAGGAGGACAGACGTTGATGCTGGTTTTATCTTTAACACCTTACAATGTCTCCCACATGGTATTTATAAAATGAATGAATTGAGGCTTCCAAATTTGGGTGGAGGTGAAGATAGGTTTTATTTTGGTTTATATTTTCATCTTTTTTGTATTTCAAAATCTGTCAAATGAGCAATTACTGAGTACATATTTTAACTAAGTTTATAAGGTTCTAATATATTTAACTTATTAAGTATTCTCTTGATGTTATAGTATCATTCAGAAAGCATAATAAATTTATTTTTTGTTTATCACATTTACATATATGTGTATATTATATATATATACACACACTCACAGATACATACTTTGTTTTTAAAATTCCTGAAACAATTACAAATGTGCAAGTATGTGTATGTACGTGTACATATACAGGGTGGTCATAAAGTTCTTGTGATATTTTCAAACTTTATGGTTACCATATGTGTGTGTGTGTATGTGTATATATATACATATATATATATATATCCTAATGTTACACTAACTTGCATATTTATTCTATAAAGTTTGACAAAAGTGATATATTATCATCATGCATATTTATACATATATACATTTTATATGTATACACACATGTGCACACACACATATATAGGATGACCATAAAGTTTTTGCACAAAATGGCACACCATTTTAAATTGCACATGAACTTTATGGCCACCCTGAACATATAAAACGTGTGGCGGGGAACATATGGTAAGTAAAGTCATTTTTAGAGCACATTCTAGTATGGACTTCTAGTATGGGTAAACGTCACTGATAGCTCATAAAACTCTGCTGCGCCTCTGATTTCTATCCATGTAAAATGAAAAGTAGAAAGTGGAACACTCACAGAATAATTCTCACATATTCCTGATGAACAAATGAAATGATGTTGTGAAATTCCTTGTAAACCTAATTATGTTAGTCAAATTCATCTTATCATTCATTTTTTTAGTTTAACTTTTAAAATTATTCCACATCTTTATCTTACTTGAAACACATACATAGCCCTTAAAAATACAAGAAAAAATAGAGACTATTTGTTATAATTTTAAACATGAGTAGAATACTATTATTATTTAACTTCATTTTTGCATACTGAGGCTGTTATCCCTACCCACTAAATCCTTACACAGTCTCGCATCTTTCCTCCTTAGACCAAGCATCTAATTGCCATTTTTATTCTCTGCTTTTATAATAGCTGCCATTGGATAATGGAAGAATCAATCAAATTTTTTTTTCCTTTATGTCCCACAGCAACAGAACTTTATTATTTTTGCTCCAGTGACACTGAGAAGCTTGAATCAATATTGACAAAACATCAGGTCTTTTTGAAAAACTTTACTATGATAGCACTCAAACCTTAACCATTTCACATCTTTTATAGACATGGAAACTCAAAATTTATTTTCCTCACACACACGCATACATCTTAATCCCTTGGAAAATCATTCTGCTGCCTTTGAAATCCGCTTACTGTAATCGACTTCCCAGGAAGAGAACTTGGATGCATCTCCATATCTGAGAATAGAATCAAGACCTAAACAAAGGAAACGTTATAACCAGGTTTTGAAAATTAATGTTGTTTTAGAAAGGGAAGCCAGTCTTGGAAGCAATCTGATTTTCTTCCTGCTATTGATAGAAAAGTTGAGTTTGCAGGTCAAATAGTAGAAAAACTTGTTTTTAGATAAATGGATACTTTAACCAGACAAATAATTTACACTTAAACCTTCTTCATTATTGATATTGATCACTTGGAAACTCTCTGAACCACATCCATACCAAGATCTCACCTATTAAATTACTATTATTAGTATTCAGGGTATTTTAATTTTTATAGAAAAGACAAATAATGTAATATGTTTTCCCTAAATAGTTCAGTTTGTTTTTCGGTGCTATGAATAACATTCTTTGAAGGAATTATTCTCAAATTCAATATCTAATCCCTAAAGTTGCTCTTTTGTTTGTTTGACCTTTTTTTTAAACTTTGTCCCTAAGAAGATTATTATATTTAACTGAATCTTCAGCTTCGCTCTTAAGAGATGCCTCTAAAACAGAACATACCACTCAATAGCTGATCTCATTCTTAGTTATGACCTTACAACTTGATGAGAATTGAATGAGAAAATGTGTAATGTAGTAAACAGTAAAACACAATGTAAAGAGTGAATGCGTAAGACATTTCTTTTTGAAAGTCCGTATACGTGATTATTTTTTGTCTTGAAATCAACATGTGCTTTCACTCAATACACTTGTCATAGATACACAGTCTGTGATGTTGACATCATCACATTATCCTTTTTTGCAAGGATGGGTGCTAAGTCAAATGTACTTATTCAGTTTATAGATTTATAACCATAACTCACCTGAAAATCATTCTTCCAGGGTTCTTTCTATTGCAGCATACTGACTGCTCCAATTTAAATACAAACTTGGACGTTTTCATTTTGTGATCTTCCCTGAGTTTCGATTTTATATGCCGATTAATTTTTCCGAATCCCTCTCCACAGTCTTTACTGTCCTTTGTAATCAGTGGCTTTCACATTTGAGGCAGCTGGCTTTTGTAGAAGAAAGAATTAGGGTTTTAAAAATTCAATAACAGTCAGTGATTTCCAAAATATTAAATATTTCGGTTGATGCTATTGTCATCGGAATTAAAAAAGTCTTTTTGAAGATGTAATAAACACTGAGAGAAAATTTTCGGTATCTTTTAACTATGCAGGATTATACAGATACTCAAAATATGTTCTAAGAAAAAACAAATTTTAAGTATTTATTTTTTAATTAAGAACCATTTCATGTGTGCTGCTTCTGAGTTAAGCTGTCTCTTGATTTTTACATACAACTCAATGATGGAAGGTGGATGAATCATGGAAAATACTTGAAATACTAACAGCAGCTCTTCAACAAAAATAGAGCTGTGTATATGAGTAGGTCTATGTGACGCACACATACACACCCGACATGAGAAAGACAAAGAGATTAATTCTTATTATAATTCTAACTCTTTATCTATGTAATAGGTTTGCCTCTACATTGTCATCAGCTTAAATTTTGTTTTTTAACAGCAGTCTACTGAAAACAAACACTCCCTTCATTTTCTCACGTGGCAAAGATAAACCACTCACCCACCTTTAGTTTATTTTGGCCTAAGTAAGCAGTGCTTATGCAGAAGGAAGTTTATGCAAATAAAATAGAACTTGAATCTCTTGCTCCAGAAGAGCAAAAAATGGCACAAAATACTAAATTTATTTAACCTCCATGCTCCATCTAGGAGAACTGAACTTGCCAAAGGGAAAAACTATAGATTGATGTTTTAAAAATTACTACAAGGTATAAACTATGTTTTTACTCTACAGCAAACCTAACACGTTAGTAGAGAACGTCCATAGAAAATTGAAAAGTAAACAAACTACTTTTCTTCATCCCTGTTATGCAGGTTATTGCAGACGAAGTTGATGATTAGAATCCATGATTGATTTAGGGGTACTGCACAAATGAAGCAGAAAGTATTGAACCTTGTTGCCAAGGAGTCCGTTTTAAATAACCAATAGTTACACTGAGAATTAGATTGTTCAAAATTGGAAAAGTGCAAGAGATTCCATAACGTCAGTAATTATGTTGAAAATGAAAAGAATATCTTATAGAATTTCCTTTCATATATAATTTCTCCTCTGGATCTTGTATTTTTTCTGTGTTCCTTTTCAGAGCTGGCTGATATTGCTATATTGACATCTGCTTTAAAGTGAAGTAAGAAAAAAACACTAAAGTAAAATTTTCTTCAAACTTTAGCATGAAGAAAATAAAAATATGAAGGGAAGTAAATTTGTGTTAATATTCGTATAATCCCATAAACGCAAACTCTGTCACTTATCTAGCACTGTGTTAATAATTAGTTAAGTGAGAGTTGGTAAATTTATTTACCTTAGGGCAGTGCTTATGGCTCAGTAAGTAGGGTGCCGGCCCCATATAACTGAGGGTGGCAGGTTCAAACCCCACCCCAGCTGAACTGCAACAACAAAAAATAACCGAGTGTTCTAGTGGCACCTGTAGTCCCAGCTACTCAAGAGGCTGAGGCAAAAAAATCACCTAAGCCTAAGAGCTGGAGGTTTGCTGTGAACTATGATGGCAGAGCACTCTACTGAGGATGACAAAGTGAGACTCTGTCTCTAAAAATTATTTACCTTAAATTCCACTTGGGCTTAAAATTCCTTGCTGAATAGGTAAATTTTGTTTTATTGGTTAAATACACACACACACACACACACAAGCATGAGGGCTGTCTGGGAATTATCTAGCCATGTATGTCTCTATTTTTCAAATTACATGGCTGAATATTTTACAGAAATCCTTAGTAAGTATTTTTCTTAATTCTGTAGTTCAGGAAGTTTTAACAATAAGCTATTCAGATCTCACTCTCAATAGCAACTACAGAACTAAATCATTTTTGTCAGAGTTTCACACACAGTTAAAAACAGAGTGTCGAAAGAAGATTCTAATTTTCTTTAACCTTACAACATATCATTCAAATCAGAACATTTGATTTACAAAGTTGATTACATGCTACTTGCAGACCAAATACCTTTCTAGCCATGTCTGAAGTTTTGCATAACGTCTCCTCAAACAATTTTTAGTAATGGAAACTAATCACCTTCAAATTGTTTGGCTTTTAACCAGTGACTTAATTTTGGAAAAATGATGTTCTCAAAATTCTATTTCTTATTTCAATAATGCACACTCTATTTATCATAGGATAAAATCCAAAGTAAAACTATCTTAAAACAGATTTACCTTTGTTAATGTGCTTCAAACATTCATACATTGAATTGTTTTTTATTTTAGGATAGAAAAGAATGACTTGGAAAGTATTAAGGAGTTATTTCACCAGGGTATTATAAAGTCCAGTATTAAGGAACTACAAGCAAGCTTTAATGTATTTGGGGATGTATTTTCATGTCTAGTAAATTTGCATATCCAAAATATTAAATAAATGCCATCTATCCCTTTAGTGAGTGGATGAAAATTATCAAGTAAAGTGACCCTTTTAACTTGAGTTTTGAAGCCAGCTTTATTTTTGCAAACCATAGTGAGGCACCATCTTATGAGATAGGCATTTCCCAGAAAGACAAGTCCAAGTTCATTAAGGGACCATTTCATATCAGAAGTAGCTTGGAAAACGTCACATAGAGAAGTATCTTAGAAAATCCATTCCAATAGAAAGGCAGGGAAAATTCTATTCATTACTGTTCAATAGCTAGTGGAGAGGAGAAAATTATTAAACATTTCTTCTAAGAGGTCAGTGTTAGTGACAATTAATGGGCATATGGAAAAAAATAGTTAAATTTATTTTAGGGAAGCCTAGAATAGCAGCATTGATAACTTGCTTTCCTGGCAAGAGTTTGGAGGTTTATATGATTCATAATAAAACCTCCTATCCTTATATTTAGCTTGGGACAATACATACTTTGTATGTATTGTAATAGCAGTAAATCATTGCTCAAGGTAGGTATTCAGTCAAGTGAATCTGGAAGATCTCTCAGTTGTTAAGACTCTATAGGTGACATGTAGGTAACTAAGAAATTCACGCATGCTCAGTGTTCCATACGAGCTGAGAGGAGACACGAATAGAAAATTTGAAGGCAAAAAATAGCACTTACAGCCTTTCGGATGAGAGTTGAATAGATTTAATTTGCAGTATTAAAAGAAAGGGCCAGATTCCAAATTACTAAATTTCACCCAGAATAAGTAAAAAGGTGATAAATAGTCAGCTATAAAATATATATTAAAATATACTGAATTTATGTTAGACAACGTGATGTTTGTATCTGCATATGCATCTACAGCTATAGCTCGACCAGTAGTACATGTGAGTATGAAAACTTGAACGACCTTACGAAACATGACCAGAGTACATTTCCAACTGCACGTAGTGCTATTTCAATATTCAAAAAGAATGTTCCATCAATCAAAAGTAGTGTTAAATAATTGTAATATGCTTGAAACTCATTAAAGTGCTGTCCTCACAAACTCTGTTTCCCACATCCTGTTGCTCTCCACGGATCTCAGCACATGGCGTGACCCTGAATCCCTCTCCATCTCTGTTCACCTTCACTCACCAGCCCTCAGACAAGCGGTGCAAATGACTCCCTGCTCTCCTACTTCTTTTTATTTCTGTTCATTTTCTTTTTACTCATCAGCAAATTCCCATTCCTACTTCTGGCCTTCTTTACTGTCACAGATGAATTTAATTCCCATCATAAATTATTACAACTCTCTCTCTATCTGAGAGAGACAGAGAGAACTAAATGACAATTGCCAGCATTGCAATTAATAGACAGAAATTACGTCTATCAATGCTAACATTATTTTTTGTTCTACATTAAATAATGTAGACTTTTTTATGTTTTTTAATGTTACTTTTTTGTACTCCATCTTGGTATACATGTTATTACTGTAGCTGGAGATAAACTTCCAACTCTAATTCCTCATTTCAAAAAATTGAGTTCAACATATTTTTACTTCAATTTCAAAAAATAAAATCAAAGCATAATAGATATTCCTCAAGTATACCTCAAAGATTCAAAACCCGTTTCATTTGCAAGATTTTGGTTTACTGTTTTCTCAACCTAGGACAAAGGTTTATTTCATCTTTATTTTCAATTGGAATACCCAATTAATACTAATTTTCTTGGGTTTCTCTTATAATGTAATAATTAGATTTACATACGTCTGTTATAAAATGCAGAGACAAATGTATCTTTTTTAATCCAAGTTGAGATTTAATTCTTTAATAGGAAGAATAAAATGCTAATCTTCCTAGTAAGAAGTATCATTTTGATGTTTGTCTTGTTTTGTTATATTTGTACTATAAGGTTTGTGGTTTCTCACTTTCTTTTTTAATTTTTTCTCATTGATTTTTATTGAATTACAGATTTTTGCTTTCACAATTTTTTAGGCAAAATATGTTGTTTTAAAATATAAATATAAACTGTCTAACAAGGATACAAGTGAACTTTTCTAGAACTAGAATATAAATGTTTTGACACAATGACTAAGCAAATGACATGAAATCTATGTGAACCAGCTTGATGAAAGTATTTCAAATTGTATATGAAAACACTACACTGTACCCCATGTTTGCATTAATGTATATAGCTATCATTTAATAAAAAAAGAAAAAATATATAAATATAATTATTTACATTTAATTCTTTAAGGAATATATTTCTAATTTTTAAAATACTAAATGATGCTATACCTTATGGATTTCCACTTTTAAGGAGTTGATTTTACATTTTGTCCACCCTTTTATGTCATTCAAAACATTGGTAACTTTCAATAAGACAGAAGTTCTATGTCACAATTAGATTTATTTTTTTTTTTACACTATAGTTTCTTATTTTGCATAACTTTATCTTTAATGTTGCTAAGAACAGTAGTACACTCAGATCATTTTTACTTACTTTGAATCAAAGTGTACATATTTTTATAATACTTGGTCAAACCAAGAACATTTTCATAATTCGACCTTTTTCTAAACTGTAAAAAATTCAAGAACCTTTTATGTATTTTTTTGATACTATATGTATTTTATCTTAACAAAATTCTTATTTATACGCCATACGCAATTTTAAATTTTATATTTAGTGTTCTGTATAATTCTACCCAAAACCCCATGGGGAGAAGTTATTTGTATAAAAAGGTATTTGGTCTTATCATTTCAGAAATGAGTGAAAAGAGGTTTAGACAAGACTAAGAAATCCACACTTGTTTGCACTTTTAGAAATTGGCAGAATTTCAGGTCAATCTTGGCATTTTTATCTCATAGTCCATCTCAGACAACACACTGATCTCTCTTCTACATTAACAAATTAATTCTATTATTCATATTTTCCCTCATTTTCCCCAGTAATATTCATTTTTGCATGTATTGGATGACTTTTAATTGACACCATTTAGCACTTTTTATCTGTCATCCTCAGGATTTTCACACTTTTTTGGTTTTTATTTTTGAAGTACCATTTATTTAATAATTAGGAAATAATTTTTGTTTATCTCCTGTGGTATAGAAAATAATGACTTAAACACATCCTTCATCCTGCAGAAGAAAATCCAAAGCTTTTCCCGAGATGTTTTTATATTTTAAAGAGCAGTTGCTTCCTCTGATTCCCGCTGGTTCTGATTTCTCACATGCACAGATAGATTTTGTCTACCTCCTGTCTGGGGTGTTTTCATTATCTCCACCTCAATCCATCCCAGGAGCGGACGCTTCCCTCTTTGATTTCTGTCTCTCAAATGAATGCTCACAAGATAGCTGAATGCAAGACAAGTTTAACCACAGGTTTTAGTTTAATAAAAGTGGCTTTCAATTATAGCTCTTTATGAAAGGACATTTACCTTAGAACGTCAAACTCCCTGTCTCTAAGTGTCACTGAGCAATGCCAAGCGCAGAGGCTCTGGGCTGTGTCTTGAGTTTTGTACTCTTGCGACTTGCAGACCTGCCTCACGCACTATGATCCCATGTTATATTTATACCCCACTAGGACAGAAACTCTTTGAATGCCTGTCATTTTCTTATTCACTAGTGTTGTTTTGTCCCTGTATCTAAAGGGTTCAGTACCACATCTTGTTCATTTAGTAAGCATGAATGAATAATAAATGTAAGAAAATGCATTCTCCATAAAAGAAGAAACAGGATATGATAGTGGAGAAGAAACTGGGCAGAGAGCAAGGCAAACTCTTAAGATGTTACTGTGCTCTTGAGAGAGTCCCTGATAAGTTTTTGCAATATTTTCTTTTATCTGATGTGAGGTAAATTGTAGTTTGGAATTATTATGGTAGTGGATGGTATGTTTTGTAGGCAGAATAAAGTACATGTTTACGAAGGCCCAGGTGTCAAAGTTTAGGATTTAGAGAAGTGAAATAAATTAATATACTAGGACTTAGAGAATGCAATAGAGGCTAGAGGTGAAATTAACCATGACTTCCTAGTAAGATGATGAGCTGTTGACAATAGACAAGGGAACGCCACTTCCAATGCTATATACAGAATTACTTCATGTGTGCGCGTGAGGGGACTCTTTTTGGTGTCAGCAAAGTATTATTGGAATGGAGGGTCAATGCTGCAACACAAAGCCTGTGTGGAATCATTCAAATCTGTGGAATAGTAAAAGAAATCAGTAAAAAGCCACTTTTAAGGTCAGCTATTTAGATTTGTGTCGTCTAATACTGCAGGTGCTAGCTACCGTAGCTATGTATATTATTAAAATTAAATAAACTTTAAAATTCAGTTTCCTTGGCATGCAAGTCATATTTTAAGAGCTTGTTAGCCACCCATGGCTAGTAACTATTGTATTGAACAATGCAGACATTTAAAGTTTTCAGCATTGCAAACATTTCTATCCAACAGGGTTAATCCAAAAATTTAGGGATTATAAAAATCTCATGAGGTTAATTAACATGGCCACGATGGGTTCTATGGCTTTCTGTACTAACTCAGGACTGATGTTGAGACTGGAAACTAGAGTTTTTGGAAAAGAATTTGCTAAGCTTAATTTTGAACTGATTGTTGTTAAATTGTTACCTCTGACACTTAAGTAACAGTATATCAAAGCCCTGGGATGATGCTGTATAGAGAAGGTGGTAAATTGAGACACTGTTGAGGGGGATAATATCAGGCTAAAATGGGCAGTATACACTGAAGGGAAATATCAAATATACAGGATAGAAATAGGAACTGGAGTTCAAAGGGAAATAACAGCTAGAGGTAGGAACAAAGTCTTCAGGAATTTTTGGAGTCCTGAAAGGAAGTTGCTTTCCCCTTGTGAATGAGATAGGATTCATCCCAATTTTGTTTATTTAGGACGAGGAGATCACAACCACTTTAGAAGTGGCCAAGACTCTGAGATACAGTTATATGACTGCATGGATTTTATGAATGAAAGTAATATAATCAGACTAGTGTTTTATAGAAAGATTCTGGATTCAGTGTGGAGATCAGGGAGTTAAGATTATAGGTAGGAGAGAGAATTGAGAGAATGAAAGAAATGCTGCAGTAATCGAGAGATATTGTGGGTTGAAGCAGATGAATGGGAGATGGGAAGAAATATCTGGATTTGAGGGCTAGTTTCAAAAGTGTTCTCTGTTGGTTATAAAAGTGTTTCGTACTGATTTGACATTGAGATAAGAAAGTGAGGAGAAAAACAGAGAACAATCATGGTTTTAGCTGGAACATCCAGTTGTATAGCTTTGGCATTGATTAAAAATTTTAAATTTTTTCTAACCATTTCTTTGATCTTTAATTGAGCCCTCTGTTACAGTTTTATTTTTATTTTTCTGAAAAGAAATTTTAGCATCATGTCACTCTCTTTTTTACTTCTTGAGCATGTTATAAAAATGCTTGCTTTCAATACCACTACATACATTGCTAATGTCCCTGTCCACATCCTACTACACATGTCAGACTAGATTTGCAGTTCTGATATGTGGCTCGTAAGCGAGACAATATGAAACCTTCTCACCCAATGTGTAAGTTTCCACCAGGCTTCCGTTGCTTGATGATTCTCCTTGAGTCTTACATCCAACACCATCTCAACTAATTTCTTTAATACTCCAGGTTATCTGAATATTTTAAAAATTGTATTTCCTACAATGAATTGGCAGCAAGGTTCTTCTTACCCCATGCCTTCCTAAAGAGTATCTCTTGTCTGAATGTGATACTGATAGTTAGAAACAGTGCCATTGCCAGTGTGTTCAGCCCATGTCACTGCTGTCCTGAGCCTGACCTGAAACCAAACACAGCCCTCCTGGTAAGTTGTGTTGTATATTGTGATCAGTGGAGGAAATGATACAGTGTACCTCCCTGGCTTTTATTTGGTTAGGCTGTATTTTCTAAGGTAAATGATAAAACAGATGGCTATCAGACCTCTGTGCCTTAAGAAAAATGAAGTTTCCTTGGAGTTTTTCGCATCAATGTGCTCCTCAGTCCGATTTTCTCTTTGTTTGTTTTTGTAATTTATTTTCATTTATTTCTGTATGTCCATTTATATTTTAATAGTAAGTAAAAAGCTGATTGAGAGCTGCTAGATTAAGTCTGTTTTATATTAGAAATTATCTTGATGGAAGAAATTTAGTTTACCAAAATGAAAAAACAATGTATATTAATTTTAATTAAGAATATTTAGAGTAGATTTGACTTCCCTTTTGAAACTATTAATAATAGTAACTGCACTAGAGTTTTTGGTAATGGCTATATTGAGATATAGTTCAAGTACCATGCGATTGACACACTTTAAATATACAATTTAATATTTGTTAGTATATTCACAAAGTTGTGCAACAACCATCGTAATCTAATTTTAAGGATATTTTCATCCTTAATACTCATTAACAGCAAAGTACTCTTTTTCTCTGTAGAATGACATATTCAGATACTTCATATAGGTGTAAGGTATGACAATTAAGTTTCTGAACTCACCCTCTAAAAAGTGCTGCATATGTCATTTCTGAATTTCACTACAGTCCCCTTCGAAGTACTCCCCTTGGGAAGCTCTACCTCAATGCCATAGCCTGACCATATTTCAAGGTAATTTTTGAACTCTTTCTGCAAAGGTCATCAGAGCTGCTGTCCTTTTACCCTTGATGTCCTGAATATCATCAAAATGTTTTCTTTTCTGACATGGACCAGCCTCGGGACACAGTGGCTTTACTTCCTAGTGGCCTGATAGTGCAGGAGACCGAGGAAAGTCATTAATAGGAATTATAGAATATTAATATAGAAAAATAATAGACAGAGACAAAGAGCTAGTTTTAAGAGCAGCAGGGCGTGGGGGCAGCACACACTTCTTCGTGAGGCTTCCAGTATACGGCACCAAGTATCAGGCTAGCTCTGTATTATTTCATACATCAGTGTTACAATCGTAAACTTTATGAAAGCCAGGGAACAATCCCATCATGGTTTTTGCTGCACTTGCCTTCCTACTAACTAGACTAACTCTACAACTGATTACATTAATTGCGTGGATTTACTGTTACTTTTTACTGTTTCAAAGTATTATGGTTTTAATGTAAATAAAGTCTTGATAAGGAAGTCAGTAAGAGGCAGACTCAAGGAGCAAATCCTAGCTGGCCCACAGTCACACGCCACAGATGTGATGTTTTAATACTCTGACAGCCCTATGTCCAAACAGATAGACTCCTCTGGTTCAATCAAGGTGACAGAAGAAAAGAGACCTTTCTTCTCCTTATCTGGTCTGGAGCAAGTCTTCCTGTGTTGGACAAAGTTTAAAGGATTCGTGACTCCCCAAAACCACCCTCCAGAGCACACAGCTGTGCCTTGGCAGAACGCAGCTTCAAGGCCTCCAGCCAGCTGCTGTGTTGCAGCGGCAAGGGGAGGGGGATATAGGAACACCAGGCTGCAGCAATGTTAAAGTGACAGGAACTCACACTTTGTGCTCAAAGCCAGGAAAATGGATCCAAATCAATTCCCCATAACTATCTCTCTTTGTCTGGACTCCTTTCCTTATTACTAATAATATTTCTAATCTACTAATAATTAATAATTGAATATTGGTTTCAAACTTATAAAATCATTATTACTAGTAATACATGCACATCAAGATCTGACTCCTCTCTTAAGTCTTCCCACAAGCCCCCTTCCCCTTTCCGTATTTCTCTTATCTTTGGGTGAAGAAACAAAGTCAGTGGGGGCCAGATCAGGTGAGTAGGGAAGGGTGTTCGAATACAGTTGTTTGTTCCCTTGCAAACCTTCCCCACAGCCAGTGTCATGTGAGTTGGCTGGTGTATTGTCATGATGCAAGAGCCCTGAGTTGTTGGGGAAAAGTTCATTTTGTTTTCATCTAACTATTTCACTCTTTTTAGCACCTCCAAATAGTAAACATTGTTAACTGTTTGTCCAGGTGATACAAATTCATAGTGAACAATCCCACTGATAGCAAAAAAAAGAATAACAACATTGTTCTGACTCCAGTTTTGGATGAGTAGAACTTTTTTTGGTGGTGGAGAATTGACTGACATACATTGTGCACTTTGATACTGTGTTTCAAGGCCGTGTTGGTACACCCATGTTTCATCACCAGTGAAAACACAGCACAAAACATCATCTTGCCTCTCCAAAAAGGCTTGACAAACTTTGACTCTCCTTTACTTTATTTTATTGGTGAGCTCCTTTGAAACCCTTTCCGCACATACCTTTCTCATGCTGAGATTTTTCAGTCAACATTTTCCGAGCTGCTTCTCTATCAAGGTTGACTTGGTCTGATATGCTTCTCACGGTCAGCCAATGATTTTGATGCAGAATTTGAGGAATTTGTGCAATGTCTTCATCAGTGCTGGTCTTTACTGGATGCCCTGAGCTCTCCTAATTAGTGACACTTTGTCTCCCTCAGAAAATGGTTAATCCATTTATACACTGCCATTTTCTTGGTGGCATTATCCCCATAAACTTGGACTAACATGTCTCTCATTTCACTTCCAATTTTTCCAAGTTTAACAAGGAATCTAATGTTTGTTCTTTGCTATAATTCAAGCTCTAAAATTCTCTGATGTTGCACAAGACATAAGAACAATAATGACCGTCACTCAGCAAAATACTGCTGTACAATGACATGAGCACAGTTGTGAGATACTGATATTCCAAGGTTATGAAACCTTACCGAGCTGTTTGTACAGTGCAGCCAGCATAAATGTACAGTGGCAAGTAAAAATGTCATTGTCACATTTGTAGAAGCAAATGGTTTCACTGTTCTTCTATGCGGTGGTATGTGTCAATACATCATTCCTTTTTGTTATGAAATAATATTCCATGGTATGGATGTGACACATAACTTTTCATACATCAGTGAAACACAGGTCTGGAAACACAGGTCATTTCTGCTAGTAAGTTATTGTGGATTAAGCTATTGTGAATATTCATGTACAAGTTTTTTGTGTGGATACTTTCTCTTTCTTTGCATATATACCTAGAATTGAAATGGACAAATGGTTTTCCAATGTGGTGGCACTATTTTACATTCCCTCTAGCAATGTGTGAGAGTTCCAATTTCTCTACAACTTCAACTATGCTTGTTTTCTGTCATTTCATTATAACAATCCTATCAGTTTTGGAATAGTATCAGTTGTGAGTTTGATTTGCATTTGTTTAGTGATAATGATTTTAAGATTCTTTTCATGTACCTGTTACCAATTTGTATACCTTCTTTGGAGAAATGTCTCTTGAAATCCTTTGCTTGTATTTTTTTTTTCAGTTTTGGCTGGGGCCAGGTTTGAACCTGCCACCTGAGGTATATGGGGCTGGTGCCCTACTCCTTGAGCCATAGGTGTCACCCCCTTTGCTCATTTTTTAAACTGAGTTTTTTATCTTTACATTATTGAGTTGTAAGAGGTGTATATAATTCTGAATACATATTCCTTGTATGACATATGACTTATAAATATTTCCTTCAATCAGGGGGATTGTTTTTTCCATTTCTTGATGCTTTTGTTTGCACCACAGAAGTTTTACCTCCTAATGTTGTCCCACTGATCTACTTTTGTCTCTTGTGTTTTTTGGAGGTGGTAGCTAAGAAACTATTCCTGTGTTTATTCTAAAAGTTTTATAATTCTGGTTCTTCCATTTAGATATATGATTAATTTTGAGTTAATTTGTGCTTGCTTTTATATTTAGCCTGGCGACCCACGGATTACCCTTGCATCAGTAGAATTTGTATACCTTCTTTGGAGAAATGTCTCTTGAAATCCTTTGCTTGTATTTTTTTTTTCAGTTTTGGCTGGGGCCAGGTTTGAACCTTTATTATTTAAAGGTTGTGCTGTACTCCCCTTAGCTAGATAAATTTGAGCCCTTTATTGTTGAATATAGAGTGGGCTTGGATGACACTATCATTAGTTAGGAAATTTGCATTTTTGTCTTACTCAGCCAAGGACTAGTAGCTTAGAAGTCTCTTCCCTAATAGCTCCTAGAGGGATATAGCCTTGGGCGTCGCACAGCTGTGCAGACTGCTGTGGATGAAGGTGGTTTTATTTTTAATCCTTTGATGTCACCCCTGGTTCTAACTAGCTGATTGTTCAGACAGTGCTTGGTCAGAACTCATGTTTAAGCCTCTTGTACCTATGAGCTTTCTTCCCTGTTTGATGCATCTGTATGCAGTCTGAGGAATGTTTTAAATTCTTCCCACATCCTGTTCTGTTCAGTCCTGAGTGGATGCAACTCACCACAGGTGCACAGCCTTCCCAATCCCCACAGTTGACTGATCCCAGGACAACTCTTCTTAGCTGTACTTTCTCTATTAAACTTTTTGGCTGCTCTACTGTTTTACCAGCATTACTGAAATATCAGCTTACTCTTAATTGCTTTCCACCAAGATCTTCACTCCTCTTGACAATGCCCTTTGGTGTGAAGTTCTCCATTCTCTGTTCCAAATTAAATCAGTCCCCTCCAAGAGAGCTGAGGAGCTCGTTAGCTTTAGGTTCCTGTCTATCCTGCTGGACAGAACTTGTGTGACACTGCACACAAGCCGGAGGTGAGAACCTGTTGCTCCCAGTGTTAAATTTCTGTTCCATTAGTGAGCAGCATTTGTGCTATGGTTTGAATGGTTGTGTCTTCTCCAAAATTCATGTTGAAACTTAATGCCCAATTCAACAATTGTAAGAGGTGAGGCATGGAGAATGGGTTTAGGGTATGACAGCTCTATTCTCCTGAGTGGATTATTGCCTTATGAAAGGGCTTGGAGGAGTTTGTCTCTTCTATTGTATTTGATTTGTGAGGATACAGTGTTTGTCCCCTTTGGAGGACGAGGACTCAGTGTTTGAGGCACCATCTGGGAAGCAGATAGCAGCCCTCTCCAGACGCTAAACCTAACAGTGCCAAGATGTTGGACTTCCCAGTCTTCAGATGTATGAGAAACAAATTTCTGTTGTTTATAAGTTACCCAGTCTTTTGTGGTTGTTGCTGTCATAGCAGCATAGACTAGACAGGAATTGTGTGTCTGTTTGTGAGGGGTAGAAGCCCCTAATCTTTTCAGCTTGCTACTAATGAAATCTGTATCTTTTGGGAAAATGGGATGAGATAATCACAGCCCCAGTATTCTCAGCCTGTACACTGAGGTAACTTTGGCTCCACAAGTGAGGGCTGTGTGGGGAAAAAGGATAACTGGACCTCTCTACTATATCCGCCTGAAATAGAGCTGACATGTGCGGTGGGCACACGTATTAGAGAATGAGGAAAGAAGATAAACTGCCCCTCAAGGGGTGAAGCATGAAGCTGAGTGGAGGGGGAAGTGCAATAACGCAGGGGGTTATGACTCACGCACCAGGCTGACTGATGCTCTCACTTAGATTTAGTAGATTTTCTTGATTAAATGTTTTGTCAGGTTCTCTATGCATTTGGGATAATTTCTACACTTTAAATGATTGTGTTTTCTCATTTTCACCAGTTACATGGCTAGAAAGAGAGGCCACTGTGTTCCTTACTCCACTGTCCTATAAGTTCTGACTATAGTATTGTTTTAGTAATTTTGCAACTTTGGGTTATTACAAATTATAATAAAATTTTGTCTTTTGTGTGCTGTGTATTAATTCAGAATTCAATACTCTTAAAGATCGACTTAGGAAATAGAAGCCTACAAATGTTAACAAGAGTAAATCTTAATATTAAAGAATCTTGTATTTTCTGAAATTAAATAAATATGACTTGCATTAGATTATAATTAAGTGTTAAATAGTTCATTTACACAGCCTTATTCACTAATTGATTAGTGGCAACTACTTAAGACTCCAGAAACAAATTTCTGTGCACGTAGGATGACAATTTGATCCCAAGTCAACATATTGCTTTATAATTCATAGATTGCCAATGTTAATTTAATGTAATGTTACATAAATTACTCAATAATAGTACTTACATGGAATTATTCATTTCCTCCCACTGTTTCCTATTTAAATACATTATCTTTTATAGAATGCTCTTTCTTAACATTGTTTGTGCCATTTTTATGCTTAGGAAAGTCTATTTGATTAATATTAATTTAGTTTAGATATTTATTAACAGTAGAGTAGCCTAAGCTACTATTGATGTCACCTTCCTTTTAATTATGTACTATATTTACTAAGCCTATGGATTTTTATTTTGTTTCAAAATTTGTAGAGACAGGACCTCAGTCTCTCTGTAATAAAATCATCATGTGTGAAGATCAGATGAGATGAATCTAAGTGAGGTGGATGTAGGTGAGCCTAGATGGAGATAGAAAAAGGAGGAGTTGTAGAAAAAGAGAACATATTTCCCAAATGTTTAATAGGAACTTTATTACCCTTTGACTTCATATGAGAAGCATAGATACTTATGAGTTTGTTATCATGTGAAATTTTGGAAATAGAGATAGAGACATAAATATATACACACATATACATACATATATACAAGTTTGGACAATTAAGCTCACAAACTCATCCTAGAAAAAGTGCTATGTACCTCACTGCTGAATATGATTATTGTCACCAGATGGCCAAAGGGAATACTTTGAAGGTGACCATAGTGATATTCCACAATAAGTAATGTAGTACTTTTTCTAGGATAAGTTTGAGAACTTAATTGACCCTGTGTAAGTGTATACATACGAGTATGTGTGTGTATGTGTATATATATAATATACTTACTTATATATGGTACATGTTGAAAGTGTTTCCCTAAGTTAAATTGATACATAGTTAATATTTAACTTTATTGAAATTCATTTGTCACACTTTCACAATTTTCATACTTTTTAATTCATTTTCACTAAGAAAATAGTTATAAAAGAAATTCAGAATCTATGTTAAGAAATTCAGAAAATAGAAGCATAAATTTTTCTATAAATCCTATTGCAGTGCCTTCAGCTTGTGTAGAGTTTCCTGTGAAGCCACAGTACAGGGTATTATTCTGATAACTGTGCGTGTGTGTATATCTAAATCTGTATCTATGAATTTTGTCAACTTATGATCCTGTACTGATTTCAGATTCTATGAAAGTTCTCATAGGGACCTACTACAAGGTATTTCATAGTAGCTTTTGGTGGCATATGTGTGCGTGTGGTGTACTTTATCTGCAAAATTTGCCTGTATGTGTCCCTATAGTGGCTTTAGCCTTTACAAAACGTCTTGTGAGAACCCACTATAATATATTATCCTGGTGACCTGAATATGATTTACCTTGAACTATTATTTATATTTAGTATTTCTGTTATTTAAATTTGCTAAATAAAAGCCCCCACATTTCATGGCTTTTAGCCACAACCATTCTCAGCCCATGAGTCTGCAGACTGGCCCTCTGGGTTGGGCTCTGTTGGTGGTTCTTTTGGCTCCTGTGGTTGTGGTGTTGTGGTGTGCTATATGACTGTTGGATGGAGACAGCTGTGTTTTGAAGGCCTTAACTGGGAGTGTTGTTGACTGGTCTCCTCTTCATGTAATTGCTTCTCATCTAAGAGCTGGAATGCATTTTTCACATGATTGCAGGGTTCCAAATGCATTAAGGGAGAAAGCAATAGACAGCAAGGGCTTTCCAAGTCTCTATTTATACTACATTTGCTTCAATTGTTGGCGATAAGTCACTTGGCCATTCTAAAAGTCAGTGGGAAAACAGACTTCACTTTGATGACAGAAGCTGGAAATTACAATACAAGGAAAATGAGTAGGGAGGAAATCCTGTGACCATGCATCATAATTTACCATTCTCCTGATTTGTCAATATTTCATTTGAATATATAGCAATTGAGTCCTTTCATGTTGTATGCATAGCAAGAACCACATCCAAAATTTGGTGTCCTAAGTGGCATTTTAGTACTAAATCATCTCTGTAAAGTTTTCTCTATACAGATGTGGTGGTGGTTTTCTCTACTATTCTGAAATGAAGTCCTTGAAAAAGACACATAGAACTTCAAAGTAGTACAAATTGCATATAGGGTGAATTTCTTTGATTTTTCTTCCCTACGTTTTAAATTTATGTCAATTGAGTCATTTATTTTATTTGAGATTGATACAACTCCAATGATAATACAATTGAAATGGAATATGGTCACAAATTTATTTTCTCTTTCAGCTATTTCTACTCAGATGATTTATAGTAAAATAACCAGACAGACAGAGAGATGTGTGTATCTGTTTGTATATATATGTGTGTGTGTAGAACATATATTTATGAATACATGTATAAGTAATATACGACTATAATATATAGTAACATGTATACATATTTTTATCATATATATACATATATATATAAATATACTCACACATATATATTTATGGGGCAAAATAGAATGTCAATATGTTTTTGAATTATCCTAAAATAATTTAAAATGTTTTTATTGGTTAGAAAAAATGACAGTGTAGAAAAGCTAATTTTCCCAATATTCTAAAACATTATAGCCTATATTGTTTCTTTTCTTTCTAGACAAAAATATCTAGATGTATTTAGGTTTTATTTTTTTGCACAAGCATTCTTTACACCAGTTGTTTAAAATATTTTTTGTGCTTTATCATTATCTATGGGTTGGGCTCAGCATTTTTTTTTTCATCTACTAAATTTCAGCTCTTACAATATAGGCTTTAGTAATTATTAATACTTTAATTCAGAGATCCTCAACTCAGCCTTGTAATTGGAGGAAAAAACGTTGTGCCATTTTCAGTTGTGAATTTATAAGACACATAATTTATACTGATATTTGTGTTTGGTTTCTATATAAAGAGAACAAAGGCAATATTACCCAAGTAATAGTGCCAGGTTCACTTCTGTCTTGTCAGCCATATTTTTTGGACTCGACTAGAAAGAGGTAGCAATTGGTCTCAGAGAAACCTATGGTAGTGGTGTACATGAAAATGTCCCTTATCCTGTCTTTAAAGATGGCTAGAAAAAAAAAAAAAAATAGAGAGCGCCTTCTAAGGTGTATAGTTCATGTGAACTGATGACTTACAAAAGCATGCACTGAGCAATGTATCTTGACTATTGGTGATGAAAAATGGCAGGAGTTGAATTTTTTTGAAAATATCTCCACACCTGTCACCCACATGTATTTTGGAATATGAATTTGCTGCTTTAAGGAGCAGGTATCTAGAATTACTATATTGTTCAAAGCATTAAAAGGAGGTTAAGGATATAGTACTAGGTGAGATGTATAAAAAAGAAATTTTATAAGCAGTTAGCAGATGAATCTTGTAATCCCTTCCTTCTTCCCAGTTTCCACTGTGGTTAGTGGAATAGTCTAGTAGTAGCCGAGACTCTCATCTATGGTAGTCCCATTGCCCCAGAAGTGCTTCCACTATGTCTGATCCCTCACATTTTCTATAAATTCCTTGGAAAAGAGAATCTTGACGTATCTATGCTTCCTAACCCTCCATACTTTTTAAGATCACCTTACTGTCTTCAAAATGTATAAGAGAAAATGTCACACTGCATATTTTAAATGAGTGATATAGTTGGTATTCATCTCTTTTCCAAAATACAAAATTTTACTGAGATTTTCATACACAACAATTTCAGTCAGAATTCTTTCTCTTCTTGTCGATCTTGATGGGTTTTCTTTTTTTTTAACTTAATTTTATTAAGTCATAACTGTATACATTTATGGGGTACAAGGTGATGATTTGATATACAGTGTGGAATGCTTAAATCAAACTAACATAACCACCACCTCATTTACTTATTTTTGTGGTACACTTAGAATACAGGTTGTTTTGAAATGTGCCCTTGCACTGTGTACATTATGTGAGATCCTGCCAAATACTCTCCCTCCTTGATTATTCTCTTTGCCACTGTTTCTTTTCTTCCCCACTTGATAAAAACGCTTTTCTATTTTAATTTATTTTTAGTCTCACTGTGTATTTAATTATTATTTGTAATGGATAGGTGATAATTTTACATATTTGTGGGACAGAGTGCAATATTTTGCTACATGTATGTAATGAGTAATGATCAAATGAGAGTAATTTGCATATCCATAACCTCACACAGTTGTCACTTCTTTGTGTTGAGAGCATTCAAGTCCCTCTCTTTTAGCTATCAGAAAAAAATGTAGTCATTATTAATTAGAGCCACTATAGATGTAGAACACACAGCTGGATGCAACACACTATCTCAAAAGCACAGGCAGCAAAAAGTGAAAATAGGTAAATGGGATTATATAAAATTAATATGCTTCTATGCACCCAAGTATACAAGCAACAGAGTGAAGTGACACCTATGGAATAGGAGGAAAGATTTTACAAAGTATTCCTCCAACAAGTATTAGTATCCAGAATACACAAGGAACCCAACACAATAGCTAAATGTGTGTATATATATGTGCGTGTATATGTGTATATATATCTTGTAATTAAAAATAGAAAAAAATTTGAATAGACATTTCAAAAGAAAACATGCAAATGGGCAAGTATATAAAAAAGAAAGCTATCACTCATTTAATTTCTCTTGATTATTTAATTTCCCTTGATTATTCTCTTTGTCACTATTTCTTTTCTTCCCCACTTGATAAACATGCTTTTCTATTTTATATTTTCTATATGCCAAAGAATACATTTTTATTCTATTCAATATTTTTTATTCTAATAAATATATTTTTATTCTATTCACTATTTCTCTCTTTTCTATATGCCAAAGTATATATTTTTATTACAACAGTGCTTTCTTTAAATATCAGAAATAGACTATGTTCCAAATAATTAGATTCGGGAGCAAATTCTCCACCAGTGAAGTGATTATGGGAGGTTGTACCCATAACAGACACAAACGTGGTCTTTGAAGACTGAAGAGACTTAATTTCTACATCTGATCCTTTAAATGCTGTGTTGAGTTAGAAAAGTCTATCAGCCTGTCTATATCTGTTTCTTTTATTAAAAACAAACAATATACACAAGACTATTTTGATAATTAAGTTATTAAACAAAAAGAATTGATAACTGCAACTGATTTGTGTTAATTAAAACTTAGTGTGCGTATGAGTACATATAGACAGAAGTTCAATGGCAAATTGTAAACTATTAATTGAGCCAGAAAATAATCAGCACACCCTATAGGATGTTCATATTTGTACTTTTTCTTATATAAATATTTGTCTTCATACTTCTTATATATAAAGGTAAATTCACCATTTTGTTCCCAAAGTTCCTCAATACATATATTCCATTCGCAATATTATAATTACAAATGCAATAGATCTATATTAATTCTCTGTTGTTAGTAAATTGTGAGACACAGACTCAAATACTGGATATAAGACAGGGTATATCATGTTTATTTCAGAAAAACAGAAAGGGCTCTAGTTACGTAAAAGGAGAATGAACTTATTACAGGAGCTAACTTACACAACCACGGGAGGGGTTGAAGATGGTGTGATTTAAGGAGCACCCACTGGCTCTCAGGAAAGCTGGAAGAAAACCGCTCTGCTGACCCCTGATGACCAGCTTCACACAGCCAAGGCTGACAATCCTCAGAAGGAAAATCAGAAGCTGCTGGCAAATGCTGGTGACTGTGCTGGTCCCGATTTGGAGCTCGGGCACGTCAACTTCGTATCTTACAGCTCACTAACTTCAGAACCAGTGACTCTGCTTTCTCATCACTATATTAAGGGTCTCGGACAAGATTTTCCCTATAAACATGCCACATGATCCTAAGAATTTATAACTCTGTAAATTTTTTTACTGTATCGCTATGAACGATCTAAATGTACAGAAATAGCGTGAGTTACAAAAACTGCCTCAGTACACCCATTATACCGTTGCAGTGTTATTTTCTAAAAAGATCCTATTTAAACTCAAGAATAGCCACACTCTTTCCTAACACCTGTCAACAATTGTTCATAGCTCAACAATGTCTTGTTTTTTGCATTTTGAGACATGAGGTCTCTTCCTATTTTGTAAGACACGTCACCATCAGAAGCTAAAAACAAAAAGAAAAATGTGACATCCCCGGAGCCACGAGCCCAAGAGCCACAAACAATTGTGATCAAGAAGGATATGTCCAAATTTTACAAAAACACCGCCAAGTTTTACTGTTCCCTTAGAATTTTTTTGGATGATTTTTATTGAATTTCATCTTTTACTACTTAGTCAACAAAAATGTTTTATAATGATAACCGTGAGAAATCTACAAGCTGACTTTCTCCTTAGAAAAGACTGACATAGTTTTGAAATCTTTTGTTGAAAAGCTACTCTAACTTGAAATCACTTGGGTTAGCTCCTTTGGTGGGAAAGCCAGACAGCAACTGTAATAGAGGCTGTGAAAATGCATAAGAAGCCAAGTAATTCACAAGTGATTAATGAGGATGGTAATATAGAAAGGACTTTCGGTGATAAATACACAACTCAGTTTAGAAAACATAACAAAGAATAATTAGATTAAACTGAGTTATAAACAAAGAGCATGTAAAAAAGATACCAAAAATAACAGATTTTGATATTATGCTGGTGCTTGTGCTGCTGAAAGCATAAATTGTTGCATAAATGGAGGGACGGGTGTGATTTAAGTACTTTTGAAGAAGAAAACTCATTTAGTTATTTTATGAGATAAAGACACTCATTGTAAATCATACCTACGTTTGTATGAGGGCAAAATAAATTGCCTTGATAAAATCCAACTGATTTAAAGTCCACTTCTTTAATAGCATTGGGCGAATTTAAAGTGTTCTAGATCTTGGATCAAGGCTAGCCCAAGTTTCTCTCCTGCACACATACATACGCTCACACACACTCTTACACACTCGTTTACTCAAGCCTGGATCCCATGCTTGTTTCCTCAGAGACAAATTCACACTCCCAGTTCTAAGGATTTTGGGGTTTTTTGCTTCCGTCAATTGTAACTTGAATTCATTTTTCAGTTTCACATTATAACAAATGTTTCATACTAACAACCGGGGAGAATCTGTGTGTCGAAATTGTGATAGCGATCTAAGAGGAACCTCAATTTTATTCCCATAATTTGATGAAGATTAAAATAGTAAAAATGGAGTTTCATAATGGAAACAGATTCTGCAGTTTCTAAAGTGAATACCATCTCTTTTTAAAGCTCTCAAAACTTTTGTGAAATATACAGAGCAATAACTGTATTTTGCAGGGAAAATAAAACTGAAAGAAGTAACTGATTTGCCGAGACTTCCGAAACTAACAAATGACAAAACTGCCCACTAAATGTTGCTTTGAAGACTCTTGTAAATACTCCTGCCCTTATTTCAGAATTGTTCTTGAAAGTTTCAAGTTGAAATGAGATAAAAAAATAATAAATTATTATACTGTATTATATAAAAAGGATGTGATATTTTAATTATTTTTATATAGAACATGTTTCCGTGTAAATCAAATGCTTCAATAAATATGTAGCATCCCAAGAGTTAAATCCATTTTGTGTTGTTAAACGTGCATTTATTTTATCATTCTTCTCTAATCCTACTCCCTAAGGTTAGGACGTTGTGTTGCTGCTCACATTTCATATATTTAATTCTCATGGTTTTTCACTCCTGTAGCCATCATGTTTCTCAGAACACAAAAGAGTAGATTGAGCTGCAATCGTCTCTACCGTGAAGGCCTCTCTGCCTCCATATTTAGTCTTTGAACTTCTCTGTGTCTTCCAGTGTTCTTTGAACGCTCCTCTGAAATTTCCATTCCCAGTCAGTATTCCATGTTGCCTTGCTTTTTCTCTGGGTTCTGCCTATGGCAAGCTCTGTCTGGGATTGGCAAGCAGGGGAATCTGAGAGCCATGCAATGTGTTTTTTCCCCATTTCCTCTTCCCAGGAAAAATTCCTGGGACTGACAAACTCACTGACTCCAGCCTCCACTTTGTGACCCAAGGCTCCAGGGCTCAGTATGTCCTTGCAGTCGATGAGGGTAGAGACTTCCTCTAGTTGCTAATTTCTAGGTGCATTCTAATCATTTATTTATCCCTGCAGTATTTTCTTTATGGTTTAACCCATACTTTGCATTACATTTCCATCACTTTAGACACAGACATTTTGTTTTTTTCTGCATATATGACCCAAAATATTTCTCTACCCTATTTATCATTTACTAAATGAGTATGAACTGAGTTGATTTGGGGCATCAACCAGAGTAGAGGGATGCCTTGCATATATCTTGTTAAGCAGAATTATGTGAAAAAATAAAGGGCATAGTTTTATGGTACAATGAAGTAAGGCCATAGAAATGTCATTGACCAATAATATTATGCAACTCTTATTTCAATGGACATAATTTCTAGGAATATTATGCAGCCTTAAAAAAGATGGAGGAAAAAAAGATGGAGATTTTACCTCTTTTATGTTTACATGGATGGAGCTGGAACATATTCTTCTTAGCAAAGTATCTGAAGAATGAAATAAAAAGTATCCAATGTACTCAGCCTTACTATGAAACCAATTTATAAGCACCCATACTTCCATGTGAAAGCCATAACCCAACTACAGCCCAAGATGAAGGGGAAAGAGGAGGGGGATGGGAGAGGAGAGGGGAGGATGGGGGGAGGGAGGATAATTGGCAGGACCACATCTATGTTGCATTTTACAAGGGTACATGTTAAATCTACTAAGGGTAGAATATAAATGTCTTAACACAATAATTAAGAAAATGCAGTGAAGGCTATGTTAACCAGTTTGATGGAAGTATTTCAAATGGTATATAAAACCGGCACATTGTACCCCATAATTGCATTACTGTACACAGCTATGATTTAATAAAAAAAAAGAAATAAAAGACAAATTGCATTGTAAAACAGCACTATTTATAGTCATTTCCTTTTTGATAAATGTACATTGGACTATGGTCCTCAAAACATACCTTCATACATGTATTTTTAAAGTTACCTAAGGAAATTAAATTTCATGATATAAATTATTGAAAACAAGACATCTCCCATTTTCAATAGCATTTCTCTATAGTAAAACTTCTAAGTTGTTTCACATTGCTATATTTTGGGAGAGTCTGGTAAGCTAAAAAATGCATGCATTTATGTGCAAAAAATGTATGTGTGCTTTCAGGCTGAATATGTATTACAGAGCTTGGTTCACCAGGGATATATTGCATTCTAGTTCTGCTATATTTGGATGGATGCATCTTTTCATTTATATCCAATAGGGAAATAAAAGCTCACTGCTTCTGCACAATGAGGTAATGAACAGTATAAATAGTTCCTATAACTTCTAGTTATGCATCATCTACCTAATAACAATTCACATACTATATGAAAAAGTAATATTACTGTTTTCAAAATAAATGTTTATATAGAGGTGATTATTCTCTCCTTTCCGGTATTGTGTGAGGTTTTAATGGTTCATACCTCAAATTTGCTTATTTTAATATTCAGTAATAATATTCTACTTTGCTTTCAGCTTACACAAATTTTTTCTGAATCTCTATTATTCCCCTTTGTTCCATGTCCTTAGCTGCTCTTTAATATTTTGTTCTATTCTTATTGAGAACAATTATAAACTATTTTCATTTTAAACCGTTTTCTCTTTTATTTTAACTTTCTAATGTTGGAAACTATACTTACCGTGTTATGCCCTAAACAAGGTTGTGTTTAGATTTCTCCTTATAAGTAATCATATGTTCATTTTACGAAGAATACTAGTACAATTCTTAAAAAGTTTTCCTTTGACTCATTGTACATCTCTCCTACAAAACAGTTACAAAGTGTCCTGCCTCATGAAGACTTCTGCACCCATCTTTTCTTCTCTTTTTGGTTTTACATCATCCAAGACCCTTTAATCCTCATTTCCGTCTGCTATGAAGTTACAACTGTACACTGGATTCATATGATGGTATGGTATTTCTAAATAAGAACAATAAAAATCTAATGCCATGATTATCTCCTGTTTGTTTACTCTGGTTTTCATCTATTATTCTTCTTTTCGAAATAAGCATTCTGAAATACCACATGGTTTCACTCCAACTCCCCTCCACCATTTATCTTTGAGATATTTTCAATGATTTCCTGTTTCATGGAGGATAGAATTTTATCTCACCAACTTGTCTTTTGAATTTTTTTCCATTAACTGGTCTTGTCTACCTATTTATCATTTTAGTTACTGCTCATTATAACTTTCTTGAAAGAATTCACTTTTGTTAGCCTGTTCCCATGTGGAATTAGGGACTTAATAGCTGTGTATTTTATTTTGCCACTGTTACTAAAACCACACACTTACATTTTCACATATATTTCAGCCTTAAGTTTTTTTTTTTTTATTTCTTTCAACATTGTCGACATTTCTAAATACATCTGCAGGAAAAAATTCTACCTTGAAACTAAATTACCATTCTAGTACTTTTATATTAGTGGGGAAATGGTTCACTCTTTTGCATTTGTGAGTGAAACAAACTTCTGAGTAAGTTATGAAGAGTTAACCAAGTTTCTCTTGGTTCAAAAAGACTTGACTATCAGAAATCAAGCATCTTTGGATTTTGACTGACAGCTATTATTAAGGTGTGTTTAAAGCAAAACTGATTTAAGACACTGCCAGTAGAAAGTATTTCACAGGGAAGAGGTGGCAGACTTTATATTTAAGGGAAAAACCCTTTACATTTTTGTAAAAAATGGAAAAATCCTTTACAATTTTGAATCAGATGGAATTGCATTTTTCTATAAAACAATCAATTTCACAGTTTTTACTGTCATATCTTTGAAAATAATATGATCTTTCTCCTTAAATTATACTGTCTTGTAATTTTTGTTCCTAATATTGTTGCTGACTTTCTTTCTTCTTCATCAGTCTTATAATAGTATTTTTTCAGGTTTTTGTTTGTTTGTTTTTATTTTGTTTTGCTTCCTAATAAAGAAGAAGAGTACAGGCAAACCAGTATTTGATTTGTGTCCTGTTTTAAATCTCCATTTCTATTTGAATGATTTCTGATCTTAAGCTTTACACTTGATTTCTTCTACTTTCCTTCTGGGTATTTTTGTGTTTTAATTTTAAAGTTATATGTTAATCTTAGTATTAGAGTTTATGTTATTCAAATATTGATGAAAATATCACACATATTTAATATGTAACATTATATATAGTGTGTTTAATTTCCAGGGTCTCTCCAAACTATTTTGCACGTAATGTAACTTCTGCCACATGTATATTTATACCTAAGAACAGACAGATGAAAATGAGAATCGGGGAATCAGCTCCTTCTCTTGTTTTTTCTAGCTGGAATCAATGGTTTGGGTGACATTTGTGGTTTTTAAGTTTTTAAAAAATAGCAAACAATATTTTTAAAGGAAAATTTTATCAACTTTATCTGATTTCACAATGAGCCACGTAAGTGTTGTAGATTCATTATTTATATTTAGTCATGAATACATATCCAGCAACATATTAGTAATTAAATGGATATCTGGGAAGGCATAAACAAGACCTGAGCGGTATAATAAAATGGATTGAGATAGTAAAAATCCAATAGTTTTGATAAAAGAAATTGAAAGAATACCATCTTATGAATAAGAAAAAAATAAACATACATTCAGCTGTATTATTCTAAAACTGTCAACATTAAATCAATATTTAAAAGTTAATGCTGATTGACAGTCATACAGAAGAAAAAGTTTTAATTATTTTGCTGTATAACCAAACACCAAGATACATTTTCTAAAAGAAATAAAAAAAATTTCAGTTGTCAAAAAGTAATCAGAATATATCAAATAAATTAATTCCTTAGTTTCAAAATGGAAAATGACATGAAGTCCACCTTGTAGGTGTGATAAAATCAGCTTATTTACAACATATTCAAGCACATGCTCAATGCATTACTTACCAGTCCTGGCTAAAAATAATAGAAGTTGGTGAAAATGAATCCAAACACATGTCCAATAGAAATTTTCACATCAGACTTGAATTATCAGGCATTCACTCTTTTAAGAAGACACAGATATAATTTAGACCAGAGTCATTTATTAAATAACTGTATAACTTAAATTTTTGTCCAAAATTGACTATTCTTTAATTTTAAAATCTAGTTTTTTTATAAATAAGATTTAGTGGATAATTTCCTATATCTCAGAACTATTTATTTTTAAAACTTCTATGCATGTATCTGGAAGTCTGTGAATCCTTTATTATTACTACCATTTACTAAATATTTCTTAGGTGAGATTTGATATGAGCAATAAGGTTTTATTTTCCCAATAATTGATCTTCAATGTATAGTACTGTTAAAAATACTATAATCAGTATTAAGAAATATACTTAGTTTTTATAATTTTTAAAAGTTAAAGAAATCCACATGGAGTTTACCTCATACATGGTTTGGTATACTAAAAATTCTTCCTTAGAATAGTAAAAAGGAGGCTAAAATGTGCTGCAGGTTATAACATTAAAAATTGAGAATGACACATAAAGTATGGCAGAGCAATAGAATTAGATAATCAAAGCAGAAGCAAATTTAAGCCAATTAAATATTGTCATGTGCACAGTTGTTGCAATGTCAGCACAGGCAGCTTCCAAAGTAAGCTTTCCAAATACCAAAAAGAAGAGAAATAAAAAGAAAACATAGACTGGTCTACCATGGAATCTCCTGCATATGCCAAGACCAGAAAGCAGGAACAACTGCAGGATCCCAGATACTTATTAGTATCCACATCAGCAGAATAAACACAGGTGTTCTAACACTCATTACTGCTGAACATTGGAGTAGTCTTAGAAGACAAAATCTAAATGGGTCCTACACTAAAGCTGACATTGACAAACACTGAAGTCACTAGAACTGTTGATTATAGCTAGAAAAGGGGGAAGCAGCTGATTACCTGATCCTCATTTTCACCTGTCTATTCTCAGGCACAAATATATGCGTGGGAGCAGTAATGTTATGGGTAAAAGAGTTCTGAGAGACTCTGGAAAGTGTATTATTGAAGCTTCTAAATAAATTTGCATATAGCATACTATGAGGTTTGGAGATAGTGGAGAAGCAACCTTCATTGTCATGGTCAGCCACAACCACTGGCCACTCAGAGCCCCTATATGGAGAACTCTTTTCTAGTTAACTCCAAATTAGGCATGGGAGGAACATAGCTTAAAATTATAAAAGTCATATGTGAAAAACCGACAGCTAATATCATCCTGAACAGAGAAAAGTTGACTGCACTCCCACTAAGAACTGAAAGAAGACAAAGATTCCCACTGTCACCAACTCTGTTCAACACAGCTGTGGAAGGCCCATCCAGAGCAATCAGGCAATAGAAAGAAGTAAAGGGCCTCCAAATCAGGAATGAGGAGGAAAAATCGCCACTTTCTTTGACAATGTGATCTTATATCAAGAAAATCCCAAAGACTCCACCAGGAAACTCCCGGAACTGATAAATAAAATTCAGCAATGTTTCAGGATACAAAATCAAAGTGCACATATCAATAACATTTCTATACACCAATAATAGTCAAGACTGAGTCAACTCAAAGACTCATACCATTCATAATAGCTAGAGAGAAAATAAAACAGCTAGAAATATATTTAATAAAGGTGAGAGATCTCTTCAAAGAGAATTATGAAGCAATGAGGACAGAAATTACACATGACACAAACAAATGGAAAAGTGTATCGTGCCCATGGAGCAGTACAACCACCATTGTTAAAATATCTGTACTACCAAAAGAGATTTATAGATTCAATGAAATTCCCATCTGAATACCAACATCATATTTCACAGACCTAGAAAAAATAACTCTACCTTTCATTTGGAACCAGAAAGAGCCTGAAGAACTGGAGCAATCTTTTTTTTTTGGCCAGGGCTGGGTTTAAGCCTGCCACCTCTGGTATATGGGGCTGGTGCCCTACTCCTTTGAGCCACAGGCACCACCCAAGCTGGAGCAATCTTAAGCAAAAAGAACAAACACAAAGGTATCACATTACTAGATGTCAATCTATACAAGGCTGTAGTAACCAAAAGAGCGTGATACTGTAACAAAAATAGAGACACAGACCAATGAAACACATAGAAACATAATAGAAGATATCTACAACCTACACATCTGGTGAAGGGCTTAGAACCAGAATCTACAAAGAACTCAAATCAATCAGCAAGAAAAGAACAAACCTCATTTAAAAAGTGAACAAAAGACACAAATAGAACCTTAAAGAATGATATTCAAATAAACAATAAACACAGGTAAAAATGCTTAGTGTCACTAATCATTAGGAAAATGCAAATTTAAAACACAGTGAGATATTGCCATACCTGTATTAAAATGACCATTAATAAAAAGTAAAAAAAAAAAAAAAATAGATACTGCTGTGAATCTACACAGAAAGAAACACACATACTTGGTACCACGAACTAGTACAACCTCTAAGGAAAACTGTGTGGGAGATTCCTCAAAGAACTAAAAGTAGACTTACTATTCAGTCCAATAGTCCCAATACTGGGTACTACCCAAAGGAAAATAAGTCATTTTATCAAAAAGACAGCTGCACTCGAAAGCTTATTGCAGTACAATTTACAGTTGCAAACATGTGGAGTCAACTTCAGTGCTCACCAGTTCACGAGTAAATGAACACAATATGATATATTTATATCATGGAGTACTACTCAGCCATTAAAAGGGTGAATTAATGGCTTTTGCAAAAATTTGGATGGATCTGAAGACTTTTACCCCAAGTAGAGGATCTAAAAAATGGACAAACACCACGAATTCTTGCTATTAAATTTATTGCCATAAGGGTCTCCCGGAAAAGCCATGTCATGGAGAATAAGCACGCTTATTGAAATTGTGTTTTAAATAAAGGTTTTACCATCTGCTGTTTTGCCATCTGCTCACTCAGGCAAAATGGCGAACTTCTTTATTTGCAGTTGGTTTATACAGGGAATTTTGTACTTGCACACAATACAGCAATGACCACATTGATCCATTTAAACATCATGTGACTACCTCGTGATTAGCTTCAGATAATACACTCAATATACACCTTTTGACATAACACTTTCAACAAACCCAATTTAACATAACTTAATGGAGAACATGTTGTTCCCCATTACTTCTTTGTTCTTGTCTGATGATGCCTGAGGCTATGGAGGAACAAGGTAGATTGGTTACCTGCTCTTGCTGGCCTTGCTGTTTGGAGGCTGTTACTTCAGATCTTTAAACAAGGCATAGAGAAAACTCTTGGACATATAGGAATTTGTGTGCAAACCTCTGCTCCCATGTAGGCCTTAAGTCAGGGGACTTTTGCTGGAAACTTTTATAAGGAATTTTCAGGCTGGACTTCTCAATAGCCTTTCACAAGCCCAAGTTTCATCTGTGCCATTAAATAACTATATGCATTGAATAAATTTCTCTTCTCTTGAGGTCCTCGAGCATATTTCCATTCCCAGACCTATCATCAAGAGACCTACATTACTTACCACAGATCAGGAAAGGTTACTGATGGGTATCTGGCCAATTTTCCAAAGGGCTTTTTTATTAGCCTTATAGAGTCAACCTTAATTCCTTAACGCAGTAAATGCTATTCCAGCTGAAGTCTTGGATGTGGTAGGCTCACAACCAACCTGGCCACATGGGATTCTACCTTAGTTTCTTACAAGTATGCCTGCACAAAATCTTTTCATTGCTCTTTCTCAAACGGCATTTTTGGCCAGAGGCATATAGGCATTTCACCTATATAAATTGACATTGACCTGCAAGCAGGTGAACCAGGAGAGGAAAGACTCAGTGGAATCAAGCAGGGATGAGGGCCATGAAGGAGTAAGTCAAAACTCTACCTGATAGACGGTGCCAGTGGCTCAATGGGTAGGGTGCTGGCCCCATATACTGGGGGTGGTGGGTTCAAACCTGCTTGGACAAACTGCAACAAAAAGAATAGCCGGGCGTTGTGGGTGGGTGCCTGTAGTCCATCTACTAGGGAGGTTAAGGCAAGGGAATCACCTAAGCCCAGGAGTTGGAGGTTGCTGTGAGCTGTGATACTACAGCACTCTACCAAGGGTGATAAAGTGAGACTCTATCTCTAAAAAAAAAAGTCTACCTAATGGGTATAATGAACACTCTTTGGGTTACGGGCACAGTGTCATTGTTACAGCAGTGTCTCAAGCATCTCAAAAGCAATCCATGTAACCAGAAACATTTTGTACCACCATAATATTTTGAAACAAAAAATAAAATTTTAAAAAATTCTTCCAAATTGTAATGAAATAATAACTCTATTCTCCCACCTAAGATACTGTAATTATACTTCTCTAATTGTAGTGAGATAGATAATGAAACTACGTTATCTATTCTCCCACCTAAGATAATGTAATTATACATCTCTAACTACATACTATAGTTACATACTATACTTAGAGAAGTATAGTTGCATAGGAGAGTGCTCATCTCCTTCTCTAAATGGGAGAGGAACTAGGCATTGAACCCATTTTGCTGTAGCATTTAATACTACAGCAAAATAGTAGCTATGCCAAGGTATGTCAAAATAGCCTGATTTTATTCTTTAATTTTTAAATTAAAAAGGAAGCAGTGGAAGCAGAAGAATCAGTGCTTGACTAAGCTTATGTATTTTTACTTTTAAATTATTTTTTTATTTTTCATTATCAAGGGGACATAACAATTGTAAGTATTTACTTCCACTTTCAAATCCTGTCCTTATACAACTGTTTACTGCAGTATTAAAGAAAGAAAGCAGGAAAGGATATGGGGAAATGTAATTCTTAGCACTTCATCCACAAGTCATGGAATAGGCACACCACAGAGAAAGTCATGACAATCAGGAGAAAAAACGAAGTTTTCCTGCTGAGTGAGCAGAGAAAGACAAGGTGCCAAAAGAAGTTCAAAGGATAAAATCCTAAGAGAAGATAGGAACATTAATGTAGCAGAGACTGTTAGTTTTCCTTCAATATTTGTTCACCCTTCACTTTGCTGATATAACTGTGAGGCTTAGATAGTCCTGTGACCTTCTATTTTCCAGCTACACTTAAAGGAAAAGGCGGACATCTGATTGTATATTGGTCAATAGTAGAGAAACAAAATACATTATTGCAAGGAGGCTTTTTTTCCCACCCCTGTCTTCACTTTCTCACATGCTGAAACATGAATGTAGGGAGTAATCCATTTAATAATCTGAATAAATACAACCACTAGGAAATTGTGGGGTTACAAACAAAAGAATTCCAGATGTTTGGAAAACCTCACGGAGCTCACCCTGGAACACTGACTACTTCTGAACTTACATGCTGGAGAGACATAAATGTTTACCTTTGGGTGGTGCCTGTGGCTCAAGGAGTAGGGCATCGGCCCCATATGCCAGAGGTGGTGGGTTCAAACCCAGCCCTGGCCAAAAAAATAAAGCAAAAAGAATAAAATAGAATAAAATAAAATAAATGTTTACCTTTGATAAGCTACTGTATTTTGTCAGTTTCTGCATTATGGAAGCTCTGCCTATCTCCTAAATAAAGCAAGAGGCATCCTGTAAATCAATGGGGCAATGAGAGTTTCTCTAAGAAAAGGTAATATATAGTATTAAATTCTACAAAATTGTTAAAATAATGATCACAGTCATCTATCCATTACAACTGGCAATCAATAGGTAACTGACAATATTATAAAATGAAATTACACTTGAGTAATGTGGGAAAAATTCAGATGGGCAACAGATTGAAGAAGGTATAAGAAGTATGAATTCCAGACATTGCAGGCTGATCTCCATGTGTTCAGATCATTTTCAGAGGTAAGATAATTGGACCGTGATTGGTGTCTTTTTTAAAAAATGGTTGAAATTGCTTCTAGTTATTTAATTTTGTTGTCTATTATAGCAACATATATGCCACACACATATAAACTGCTATCTCTGCATTTACATGAGTTTAAAAAAAATATTGAGTGAGAGGTTATGTGGGCTTTCTTCATCTTGACTTGAACCATCCACACAAGTAATCACATCATAATAAACCCCACCAGCTTTGGATCCCAGCAGATGTGGTTCTGAATCTTCTGTCGGGAGGTCTAGGAGACTTTGATGAAGGTACTTACATTTCTACATGTATAATATGCCAACAGCAATAGTGAAAGGATATCATTGTGTTAAATAACTAAAAAAATAAAAGAATTATGGAATACCATAATTATCATAGTATTTCATAATATACTAAAACTATTAGTATATAATCCTATAATTATGTTAATAATTGTAGATAATACATACTATGTATTATATGTAATTAACTGCAGAGTATTCAGACTTTGGTTTTAATAAACTCTTAAATTATTATGATCATATTGATAGTTATAACTATCATATTCTTCATAATAATGATTGATGTGTATGCTTACAAATGTTCTAAGTAAGAAGTTTAAGTGAGACTACAAATATGTTACTAAGCTAAACTTTACTCAGCATTTCACTATTGTGTAATAATAGATCCTAAAAAAACAGGGGTTAATCTTATAATTTTATACTATTGAAGCTGTCTCTTGTTCAAACTTATATAACTTTATGAAAGACTGATATAACCATTTGCATGTATGATATAATTTTGTATAAATCTAGTTAGAACTTTTTGTTTAATGTTAAAATCATTCTAGGAACTACTTAACTGCACCAATATAATTTTATAGTCCTCTAATTAAAGCTATAATTCTAGACTCATGGAATTCTAAATGGTTCACAATATATTGTGTGTAAATAAATGGTGAAGGTCTGGTTCTCAAGGCAAAGGGATGTGATATTTTTGGCTTGTGTTTGTTTATGGTTAGATACCATTTATCAACTGTCATTTGGCAGGCACAGACCTAAGTGCTAGGTATTATTTTATTTTCATTAAAACACATTTTTTAATTAGAAAACTTAGAGTGTTGAGGTTATTATAAGATTGTAAGGAGAATTTAGAGAGCTGGAATCTAGAGCCAATACTCTTGCCTTTTTTGTCTTATTGTCTCCTTGAAGGGTTTTTTCTTGATTGACAGCGAAATGAAAAAGTCGTGCCCCCTAAAACCATGTTCATTAATCCCATGACTCTCAATAGAGAGCAGAATGACGAGAGAATAGAAAATTCAGCTCTCATCACTCCTTTAAGGGAACGGTCAGTGTTTTACTTATTTTTTAAGCCCCTATGGTTGAATGTTACCATGAGTTACTAATAATTTTCTTCCTCCTCTCCAAAATTAATCTTCCATATACCTCCTTCTATTTACTTCAATTTCTGAAATAAAATGTATTAAATAAATTTCTATGTTCTTGTCAAAGAAACTATTAGAAGTTTCTAAAGAATTGGTTGGGGGATGAAGTTGGGAGGATAAAAATATTCCAGACAGTATAAAAAATATGTTTGCATTGCAGTAAAATATTTTTAGCTATATTTTGTTATCACTCTGTTCTATAACCCACTCTTATCATTTTTCTGCCAAGAACACACTGATGCTGCAACATTATTATACGTCGAAGCACATTCTCACTTAACTTATTTAAATATATGCAAGATGAAAGGCTTAATATGTTAACATCACCAATTTCTTGGAATTCTGATAGGAATTCATGATAAGATAAGATAAGATAATCTTATGATAAGATACATTCATGTCATTTAATAATTAAGGTGTAAATTTAATATAGTTATTATTATATTTTATAATTGTGAAAATATATTGGTTGCCTCATGATGAGTACTTTCAGTATCAGTTAGCAAAGTTCTATACATTGGCCAAAACTAAATGCTTAATCAGAAAATATGCATGTGCTAAAGACACCTTAGTACTAATTGTTGTAATAAGCTATATCGTATACTTCCTCAAAATATATGTTAACTGTCATTTATAGAAGAGAGCTATAAAAATGAATGAGAGTTCAAGGGCAAGTAAATATCAATTTCTATGTTTATAGTGTATAGTTTGAGTTTTCAAAGTGAAAATTATATTTGTATCAATATTTTGGCTATATATATTTTATTTATTATAACATTAATATTATTCCTCCTGAGAAACCTCTTAAACTGGGTTTCAAAGGTATGGGGAAATATCATTTTCATTATTATTACATTATTTTCATTGTTATTAAAACAAATAACATCCGTAAAATAAAAACAAATAGTGTTTATGGAGGCGTGCTACCTTCCAAGCTTCCTCTCTCTTTCTGAAGGCAGATAAGGCCGCAGATCTCCAGAACCTCAGGACGCATCACTTCTTTGCAGAGATTTGGAGGTCTTCAGGAGCTTCAGAGAGCCACTTGGGAAAACAGAGGCATCCCAGACAAGTAGGGCTCCAAGTTTCCTATTCTTGTATTTAGGTACCAAACTAGCCCGAAGCTGAATTCAGCTCTAAAATATTTCAAAAGAACATGCTTGTATTTAGAAGACCATTTTCAGGAGTAATTTAGCCTATTTATTTATTTATATATCCTTTTAACTGAAGTTGAGATTTTAATGAAATGTATTTGTTCCTGGATGGCACAGGCATTTATAAATTTGTTACCTGATTATCATGTATCTAAAGGTGTCCAAAGATGAATGCATCTGTACTATTCTACATTATGAAGATAAAATTAGTTTATAAAATTAGCACAATCCAGGATTTGTCCAAAAAGTTAAATTCATTTTCTTAAGTATTATAATACATAATTATACATATCATTTCTTAAATTAAAAGCCTCCATTTCTTTTTTCCAATAGAAATGAGTAAAAAGCCAGAGCCAAGTCATGCCAGAGAGGTTTCGTTTTATTCTTTTGAGATCCTATTATTCCTCTGTGTGCTCATTTCAGCTGATCTTTTGGTCAGAAGGTATTATGAATCCAACACATTTCTTTTTTGCCTGAAGACACAGTTAAACTGTATTTTCCAGGTTTCTTTGCAGTCAAGTGTGGCTGATCTTATGACTGAGTGCCAGTCAAATGAATAAAGTAAATACTTCTTCTGGAATTATATCATAAAAATATTCCTTATTATATTCTTAAAACTCTTTCATTTTTTAGCAGGCTAATCCATCCAAAAATGATGAGTTTGAGGATGGATGGTAAAGATGGTGAACACCATGCTGGTCCTAAAACATCACTTGGACACTCTTTACCCACCAATCAGGAAAACCTACTTTTAACTCTGCCTACACCAACTTGAAACCACTGAGTGGCTGATAGTGTAGGTCAATGCTAAACTAAGTTGAAAATAAACTCCTTAAAGTAAGAGCCTGCGGGTACTTGTGTATTAAAAGTACACAAGTACCCACATAAATGACAAGAAAACAAGGAAACCATCCAAGTGGTGATTGAATGCAAACCAATATTTGATGCTGAAAAGTTGGGCTACTGTATTATGTTTCAGCAAAATATTACATAACTACAAAGTCTGTAGCTCTGGGGCTAATGAATGAAAAGAGTCAGTTATGCGTGATGTTTATCTTTTGATATTTAGGGGAAGCTACCTGGTCCTCTGGTTGAAGGAGACCACAAGAAATCATCTCTCCAGAAAGAAGGACATGGGATCAAAGAAACAATAAAATGGAGAAGAGTTTCTATTTTCATCAGTACTAAAATGCATGGTCACTCGTATTTTATTATTGCTGATCAGACTGCATCTATTAATTGTTACCAGCCATATGACTAGGGTGATATTGCTACTGATGCCCATATGTGTACACAAAAACTTTCAGAATAGGTTCTGTGGTGTGAATCTCCATGAGATAGTATTTGAAAACTTAAAACATGCTATGTCACCAACACGTTTGATGACAACAAAGCCTGACGTGGTGTGAAAGGACATGGAGATGGGAAACTCTGAATTGGAATTCAAAGCTTCAGACGCTAAATGTCAATGAGTATCAAGAATAATGTAGCCAATTTATTTATTCATATATCCTTTTTATTATGCACAAATATTATATTTTATGTAAATTTATATCAAAGTAAATCAAATATAATTCTTTCAAGAATCCTAAAATGAAACTTCTAAATGATGAGAAATCATTAAGTCAGGCATTTATTCCCTTAGTGGTACATAAAATAATAGTGTCTTAAAGCAGATGGCATTTTTCATTTCACAGATGCAGTAAAGTTCTTTGGAAAGAACTTTAGGTATAGTTGTTGGCACATGAAATAGAATAGAAGGAAATAGATCAGAGGCGGGCTAAATTTATAGTGAATAATATTTCTATCAAAACGATTTACCCTAGATAATGAACATTTCACTCTTTAAGGATTAAAATACGGTGCCTTTTGTTTCTCTAAATTTTTCCAACAGGAAACGGGGTTTGAAAGTTATGCTAGTCTAGAAACTATCTTTGCACCTCTAAACATAGGTCTGAACATGAAGTTCCTGGCCAAAGAGATAATGTCCAGGCATATCTGAGAATAGAGAACCAGAAAGTGTTTCTCAGAGAGTCGGGTTAATCACGGACTCTCTCCATTTTCAGGGCTGAGGAACTTGCCTTGTTGGTTTGCTAGAATTTTATGACTTGTATGAATTGGTGACTAATGTTTGTCCTCTTGACTTTCCATTTTTGCATGTAGGTATCCTGTCCTCAAATTAATCTTGTATAATTGTTGAGAGAAGAGAAGATTTAATTTTGAGTTCACAGGACAGTGGTCCATGAATATTATATTTTAATGGAGAGAACTGAGCAACAGCTAGGAACGTGAACTTCCAGTCTGATAGAATGTAGGAGTATCTGAGTTAGAAATAATTATTGAGGCTCAGCGCGTGTGGCTCAAGTGGCTAAGACGCCAGCCACATACACCTAAGGTGACGGGTTCAAATCCAGCCAGGGCCCGCCAAACAACAGTGATGGCTGCAACCAAAAAATAGCCAGGCGTTGTGGTGGGCGCCTGTGGTCCTAGCTACTTGGGAGGCTGGAGACTCGCTTGAGCCCAGGAGTTGGAGGTTGCTGTGAGCAGTGAAGCCACAGCACTCTACCTAGGGGGACAGCTTGAGGCTCTGTCTCAAAAAAAAAAGAAATAATTATTGAATTATTCTATATGTGAAAAGACTGGCATAGACAGTAAAGAGAGCATATGGCAGAGATTTATTTGTGTTTACAAAATATCTTCCTCTTGGGCAGACAGCTAGACTTCATCTTTCCATTTCTTTGTAGGTGCTCATGGGACTGAGTTTTCACCAGTGGCATTCTATTATGGATTTAACTTGAATTCTAGCTAGTGATGTGAGCATCTTTTCATGTGTTCATCATCTGCCCTTCCAGGTCAAGGCCAATACTATTTCTATGGATCAGCTCCCATGTTCTTTCCCCTTCTATGGAATGCGTGTGGTAAAACATGGCAACTTTTGAAGCTATCTGTACAAACTGGCAAAACTGTAAGAACAAAAAAGCCTGGTTCTTAAACTAGAGCTTAGAAGAAAGTTATACATAATGCACAACATTCTACAGAAAATGAGACAGTTTCTAATTTGTGAAGTCAATGAAATTTGAAATTTCTCTCAAATGGTGATGTTTTATCTTAACTAATTCAAACATTATAATAGTCCAGATTATCTATTTCCTTGAAGCAGAGACAATATTCCTGACAGCAAACAAATGTATGTTTCTTTTGTCTATGGTCAGAAAACATACAGCCCAATTAGAAAATGGTTAAAGGACATAAAGACTTCATCATAAGAGACATACAGGTGATGCTATGCTTTGAATAATGGGGGTCTCTTCTGAAATTCATTTTGAAAATCCCCAATGCAATCATATTAAAGATGCAGCCTTTTGTAGTTGATGACGTTTCAAGGATGCTGCCCCCGTGAATGGGATTACTGCCCTTATACAAGAGCACAAGGTTATAAAGAGCACCCTCATGCCCTTGCACTCCTCCTGTCATATGAGAACACTGCAACAGGCAGCATCTCAGAAGAGATAGCAGCCGTAACCACACACTAATGCTGGCAGCTTGACCTTGGACTTCCCAATCCCCAAAACTGAGAGAAACAAATGTATGTTGTTTATAAATAACCTAGTGTTCTGTATTTTGCTGTGGAAATACAACTGGATTAAGGCAGATGATGAACACATGAAAAGATGTTCATGTCACCAATTAGAAACATCACTCACTCAACATCATTAGCTATTAGGGAATTCAAGTTAAATCCATAATATAATGCCACTACATATCTGTTATAATGACTAAAATTAAAAAGAAAATACTGATAGTAGCAAATTATAGTAATGCTGTGGAAATACTTGAATCCTCATACATCACTGGCCAGAATGTAAAACAGTATAAGTATTCTGAAAATCAATCTTATGTTTTCTCAAAATATGAAACTTACACTTACCTGGAAATGGCTATCCTGACATTAAACCTATAAAAGGAACACATTCTTATATATACAACAACTTTGATAGATCTTAATGTCATTATATTAGGTCAAAAACACATTATTAAATAATTGTGTGTTGTATGATTGCATCTATATAGTATTCTCACAGTGACAAAATTATAGGGATAAAGGACATATCAGTAGTAGCCAGAGGTTAGAGGAGAGGAGGAGGCTGTAACTAGAAGGGTCCTACACAGGGCGTGCCTTTGTGTTAAGGGAACACTTGTATCTTAAACGTGGTGGTGGTTACAATATCCACACATGTGGTAAAGTATCTGTAATATTATATATGCAGATATATTATGCACATAAACTAAAATGAGTTAATGCAAAAACCAGTGAAATTTGGCTAAGTCCTATAAGTCTTATTAATTTTTTTATGCCAATTTACATTTGGGGGGAGGATTGATAATGTGCTATAGTTATGTAAGATATTACCATTGGGGGAAACTGGGTAACAGATAGCATCTCTCCCTGGACAATGATTGAAACTTTTAGGTCCATTTTTGTAGCTTACTGTGTATTTTTAAGCATTTTACAATTCAGCCTATTATGAGCTGATTATCTGAAAGTTTCTAGCTCTCCAGTTTCATATGTTGAAGCCCTAATCCCCCATGTGAGTATATTTGGAGGTAGGCCTTCTAAGGAAGAAATTAAAGTTAAATAAATTCATAAGAGTAAGATTCTGATCCAATATGATTTATACCACTTAAGGAGAGACATAAGTGTATATGTGAGTGTACGGGCTCTCTGTTTCTCCCACTACCCTCTACTTTATGTCAACACAGCAAGAAGGCAGATGTTCTTATGATACAGGGCTGGTGCACCCCAGCTTGGTCAGTGCCAGCCTCCTGGGAGGACCTGCTGTGCCTTCTGCATCTCTGCTTGGAGGAGTTGGTGCAATGGATTAGGGGAGGCAGAGCTGGAGAACCAAGTGCCACAGAAAGGGAGAGCACGGTGGAAGCCTGGTTGAGGGAGACCAGGGCACGGCCCGCACTGCTGTAGGTGCCAACCCCAGAACCACCCCGAACCTAGAAAGCCTTCCTCTGGCTGCACTACTCCCCGTGAGCATTTCATAGTCCTAAGTTCCATTCAGGGATGAACAGGTATCCTTCATTTCCTACTCCCGGACAACTTTATGAATGGACTGTATATTCATGAATGTGTTCATTCCCCTTGCCCCATGAAGGGACTGTATCCATTCATTGATACACTCATTCATCTTGCCCCAGTGGAAGTGACTGTAGCCAATCATTGATACACTAATTCATCCTGCCCCAGTGGAAGGGACTGTAGCCATTCATTGATACACTCATTCATCTTGCTTCAATGGAAGTGACTGTAGCCATTCATTGATACACTCATTCATCTTGCCCCAGTGGAAGGGACTGTAGCCATTCATTGATACACTCATTCATCTTGCCCCAGTGGA
>NW_003852404.1:16566318-16588995 GCF_000181295.1 Otolemur garnettii | reverse complement strand
ATTCATTGATACACTCATTCATCTTGCCCCAGTGGAAGGGACTGTAGCCATTCATTGATACACTCATTCATCTTGCCCCAGTGGAAGGGACTGTATCCATTCATTGATACACTCATTCATCCTGCCCCAATGGAAGTGACTGTAGCCATTCATTGATACACTAATTCATCCTGCCCCAGTGGAAGGGACTGTAGCCATTCGTTTGTTACCAAGTCCCAGCCAAATTTAACTACAAAGGACCCATGTAACTATATCTACTCCTAGACAAAGAACCCAGGCAGGGAGGAGATTCTTTCCCACTTGGGTTTTTCCCTCCTCCAGGAGCGCTGGTGGTTTTCTCTGTATTCTTTTCTGTAAAATAAATCTTGTCTTACCACTGAGCTGTGGGCCATGGATTTATTCTTCAAAACCCCAAGATATTTGAAGAAGAAATTCCAGAATCACTGAAGCCTATAAAAAAGCCCCACTAGGAACCAAGTAGGCCAGCCCCTTGATTGATGAGAACTTTGGAAAGTCTACAGACTCCCAGCTCCTACGATTGTGAGGAACAAATGCCTGGTTTTTAAACCACTTATTTTATGGCATTTTGTCAGGGCAGCCCAAGAAAAGTAACAACACAGACTATTTTTTTTTTTTTTTTGAGATGGAGCCTCAAGCTGTCCCCCTGGGTAGAGTGCCATGGCATCACAGCTCATAGCAACCTCCAGCTCCTGGGCTCAAGCAAGTCTCCTGCCTCAGCCTCCCAAGTAGCTGGGACTACAGGCGCCCACCACAATGCCTGGCCAACACACACAGACTATTTTTGATACGTTAGTTCTTGTTTATTATGGGTCACATACTTTCATTTATATTTTGATGTTCTTAAACCCACTTTTCTTAAAATTAACTTGAGATTTGTCTTGTATAATTCAGTATCCTGAATTGTTTATTATTTATCTTCATTTTTCTCTTTTCTTTTTTATTGGCTGTCTCTCATAATGGTACAGTTCTACGTGACAGATTTTGTCATTTTTTTAATCTTCTCTTTCTATGCTTACCTAGATTCACCTTTCCAGTTCATTGTTGCCTCCACTCACACCCTCAGTACCCAGAATAGGATTAGGTCGACTGTGTGTAAATTAACTACTTTAAGGCAGTGAAACTACAGCATGGTTCAAGTGCCCTCTTTAAGAAATTTACTGTGTCTCTTTCACCAAAGTAGAGACTCAAGATTCAGAACTCTAATCTTGGAAAGTAGCTCAAAAACTTATAGCCTGTTATGGCAAGATAATCCAACACAATTAAAATTTAATTTTAATGGAGTGCCCCTGAACCTGTGTCCCGTTAAACTCCGGTTAGTTTTAGACTCTAACATATGACAAGACTCTCTTTACCTGTTTTCCTGCACCAAAGAGTCAGGCTCATGGCTTCAGTGTTGGCAGATCTTTATCTTATTTCTGAGGACAACTATGACTTTATTATAATTATTTTTTTAGAGAGAAGGAATACTCAACATGCAAATTTACATTACCATTTTGATTGGATACTGCCCACATGTTTGAAGAATTCTTTCTCTGTCTTTGAAATTGTGCATACTAGTCAGTCAGTAATGATTTATCTGTTTTGCTGTTTGGTTTTTAATGGACTGTGGTTTGCTTTCATTTGGTAGATTTGCCTCTTTCTTCATTTCTGGGAAGTGGTCCGTATTACATCTCTGAATAGTTTTTGATTTGCTGCTTTCTGTTCTTTAGCTGGTCATCTCGTACTGGTCAGAGTCCATGTCTACCATCTACAATAATCTTCTCAGTGATTATTTTGTTTCTTTCACAGCATCCGTGTCTTTCTTTTCAGTCTCCACTCACTTCTCTATGTTAGTAATTCAATGTTTAATAAAATTTATAACCTGAATCTCGAATCTCAGCACATCATTTTTTCTTTCCCATGTAAGCTTGGTTTTGACTCTCCTTGGTCCAGTAGCTGAAATCAAAGATATGCCTTTCTATCTAATGGTGCCACTCTATCCGCAGGTGTCTTCTGGAATCATAACTTCATGAGCATCTACATCAATTCTACTCACAATCTGTTGGCAAAAACTAACTTCATGGCCTCAACTCAACTTCAGAAAAGCTAGAAAATGAAGGGCAAGGGAAGAAAAGACAGAATAACTAGAGAGCTTATAATATATATGGAACACAGAAATCCAAATCAGTCTAAAATAAGTTTTTTCTTTAATTGAGGGAAGCAAGGGTTTTCTCAAAAATGTATTATATGCTAACTAAAAGGGACTCCCACTAGATAAATTGTGGCAATTTAAGGGATTAAAATAAGTTAGAATTTTAATGAGTCAATTACCAAAAAAAAAAATTGAATCTGTTAGACGAACCATGAGTTAATTATAATAATAAAAGTGGAAATATAATAAAATCTGCTGAAACATAGTTATTATGCATGCATGAATATCTACTATCTATAAAAATGATACATATTTAGTTTAAAAATTTATGGAATCCCACAAGTAGAAAAAAAAAGCATAAGCTGCATTTCCTCTTCTTTCACGTTGCAGCAATCAACATAAGTCTTCTTAGGCCAGCGCCTGTGGCTCAAGGAGTAGGGCTCCAGCCCCATATACGGGGGGTGGAGGGTTCGATCCCAACCCCAGCCAAAACTGAAAAAAAAAAAAAAAAAAGACTTCTGTGACCAAATGTTTGGCAATTTCTCCCCACCAGCAAGCAAGCAATTAGTTTCGTAGGGACACCATCTGGGTGTCCTCTAAGTCACTTCAGTTCTAACCTTAATTTCCTGGAGATAGCATTGGATCCCACAGGTTAACGGCTCAGTCCCACAAGACTACTCCCCACTTGTGGTGCCAGTCGCAAGCCCCAGGTTACTTTACCTGTGCCTCTGACCAGCCGCTGCCAGTCAGGATCCCCATGAACCCCTTTATGGCCTCAGTTGATTTGCTAGATCAGTTCACAAAACTCAGGGAAACATTTATGCTTACTGGTTTATTTATAATAAAGGCTAAGTCAAAGGATGGAGATGAAGAGTTATATGAGGCATTTACAAATACTTCATTATATAAATATGAATGCGTAGGTTAGGAGTGGAGCCAAACATCTCAACCCGCTAATTCTGGTTTGGTCGTTCAAGTGAACAGCCCCACCCTGAAGCTACCAGCCATCGGTCAAATTATGAGCATATAAAAATATATCACTTTGAGGATTTCAAAGATTTTAGGAAGTGTATGCCAGGAAATGAAGTTGACAACCAAATACATATTTCACAATTTACAGTCCAAACCTGGTCTTTGAACATGAACCACATCCATCAAAAGGACATATAACTTGCACGATACTTCCACATTACTAGAATCCCATTCAATTACACCAATGATTAACCCACTCCATCATGGAATTAAGTCACGTAAGTTTGCAGGCTTTTATTCAATTGTCTCAGTTTCCAAAAGGAATAACACTCTTGCCAAAAATATTACTTCACCATTTTAGGCATTTGGTATACTTGAGCTAAGAGCCAATGTGATCTCTTGGCCTAAGTCTCTTTCAAAGTATTAATGTAAGATTGAATTTCTCTCAAGGTATATCCCTTATAGATGTTTCCTCACCCTCGGGTACTATTCTTCATTTTCTCTATTAAAACGTTTTCATCCTTCGAAGGCACATGAGAATCACCATTGTGCTGGTCTGGATTGCTGGCAGCAATGCTAATTCAGTAACTACCTCCTCCTCAGTGCATTCTTGTCATCTGGCATAAGGTTAGATGGGTGCAAACCTAGTGAGCCATCTTTCCTACCAGGCAATATAGTCACATTCACTCCTGCCCAGCATTGCCGTATGGGGTGAAGACACAACCCAATCTCATCAAGGCCTTAGGAATTCTGACATAAGATTTAAACATGTAGTTACAGTTACAGTTTCTTGTTTAGGGTCTATTTATTACTAACAGCTATGACCTAGTAACCACTGTCTTCAGCATTTGTAGCTGAAGTGCTGGTCCTAGGACCACTGCCTTAGGAAGGGACAAAAAAATGTTACAGTGATGTGAGGATAAAAGAAAAGGTATAATCTTACCAACATGCTCCTTCCTTGGCAAGAAGCGCATCCTCTTGCCAGCATTTTCCACATCCCTTTTCCCTGGATCCATCAGGAAAAACAGAGACCAGTCTAGTGGGGACACTCCGTTAGGCCCACTCACGTAGAGTGTGCACACTCTCTATGAACGTGTGTGAGCCAGCTTTTCAGGCTTTTATATCCCCCTGTGCTAGACAACCCTCATTTTAATTGCTGGTCCCCCTTCTTCATCAAACTTTTATGTTGATTTTACCTTTTGCTGAACCCAGAGTGTGGCCATAGAGTGCATTCCTTGGTCTGAAGAAATGCAAATTGGCTGTTGACATCTGTATAGTGTTTCTGTTCTTTTTGTGTGTGTCTTTCTGAGTACTTGCATTATCCACTGGGTAAGCCTCTATTTCTGTCAATGCCCATTTGGAGATCTCCAGGACTACCAGCCTCAGTCTCACTTGGTGCTTATGTTCAGGCCCATCCCCTCTCTGAACCTCGGAATTTGTCCCACTGCCATCTTCAGAGTGTCCTGCTGACACACAGAACAATTCTTACTGGTATTTTGTGCACCAGAGGATACAAGAGGCCCATGTCTAGACTCAGCCCACCTCCTCACTGCTGCAGTGCCCCACCCGCGCTCATCTCACAGACACTGGGAGCCACATTAAGGGAGCACATGTGGGTATCTACCTTTTCATTCTAACTACCTTCCAAACGTGGAGCAGGGCTCTTCTGATGGGCATGGACACAGCCTACTCACATTTCTACACAGCCATGCCCCACATGAGCATCCTTTTAATGCCTGGGTTTCTGAAGGGCACTTCAGCTCAATTGTATTGTCCACTACCAAATAGGAGTAGGAAGCCAAACCCTAAAGCATAAGAGCTTTTGCCATTATGAGATTATTCAGCATGTCCGTCAGCCTATGAAGTTCATTTTTTTTTTTTTTTAACAGCATGGATCAGGCATCCTCAAGCTATGGCCCACGGGCCACATGCAGCCCGCCTAGGACATTTATCTGGCCCACCCAGTGTTTTTGCCACCCCTGCCTGTCCTCTTTAGCAGCCGACTCATCCCGGGGCCTGCAGTCCAGCCCTCCAACAGTCTGAGGGACAGTGAACTGGCCCCCTGTTTAAAAAGTTTGAGGACCCCTGGTATGGATCCTTCCCAAATATGATGTTGTCTATTTACCTTGGAACTGTCATCCACGTACCACACAGCTCTTTGCTGATCAGTTGAGAGCTGATGACAGGGCACTGTGCAAGTGACAACAGAATCCAGAAACTCCTCACCAAGTTCCAGCGTGAGTCCCAGGGGAACAAAGTGTCTCTGCCCTTGAGTATCTCTTCCTCCCATTCCCCAGGCAGCATGATTCTCTGTAAACCATTTTCCTTTTATTATGGGACTTTTCTTAACGCTGCTAACCTTGTTAGAGTGTTCCTCTGACATTCCCCAAGACATCGTGGCTATTTCAGGTTTTAAGATCATTTTATGTCCTTCAGTCATAGGGGTAACTTCAAATGCAAGGTAGTAAGTGCTCCTTGAGTGGAAATTATTTAGTACAAAGGCCAAATAGTCATGGCTGGGAGGCTCTCACAGCCGCTTACCATAAACTGCAGCTTACATTCCACATAGAGCTATTAAATAGAAAATTTGTTCATATAGTACTCCAGTGTCTATTTTACCCTCTGTGGGTTTAGAAAATCATACTGGTTCCATTTCAGTATTTCCGATTAATGTTGCTTGAAGGCAAGATTTATATGTCTTTTGTTTTATAGAACTAGGTAGGGAAAACTTTCCCCACTCAGACGTAATATTCATTTCATTTCCATAAAACTTTTAGGTAAAAAGGGAACAACTTGTTTACATAAAGCCTGTTTGAACATTCCTGTTCTCATAATCTCTTAAACATTTTATGGTCTAGTCCCAGGAACTTCTCCATCCTCAGACCATTTTGCCCTCTCTTTGCAAAAGGCTTTGGGTCTTCAGCCATGGGGGTAGCCAAGGGAATCTGGTTTGTGTCTCTTTTCTCTTAATCAGTTTACCTGACTATTGCTCCGGGCATTTTCAAGTCAGATTGTTCATTGTAATCACCACTTTCTAAGTTTTTAGATTTCTCCTAGTCAGGGTAAATACAGCAAACGTGTTTGGAACCCCTTAATGTTTGGGGGCCAGCGGGGAATCCCTTTAGGCCACCCACCTTCACAAGAGTTATATGATATATGAAGTCTTTGATTTTAACCCCATCAATTTTCATTTTATTCTTCCTATTTCTTTTATTAAATTCTGGATTAATATAAGGGTACATAATGACTACATTACAGTGTTTACATTTGTAAGGTGAAGTCCCAGTTAAAAGTTGAGTTCTTCACACAGGAGTTGTGTGATATACCCTTACATTGTACTGGACAGCTGGGAGATGACTGAGACCCCTCCCTTTCTCTACCCTCCCCCCTACTTGAATTTAATTGTGTTTTTCTCTTATGTAAATCTGTAGTAGTTCATCTACTAGTTTCAGATTATCAAATATAGTATTGCATACTTGTGATACCTGCTTTTACATTCTTGAGATATTTTACTAAGGAGAAATTATTTTTTAATTCCATCTGGGTAAATAGAAAGCATTTAGTCACCATCTTTGGGGGGCTGAATGGTATCCCATAATATACAATTTATTAATTAAATTAATAGGTGTTGGACACTTGACTTGTTTCCACATCTTTGCAATTGTGAATTGAGCTGCTATAAACATTTGCATGCAAGTGTCCTTGTGATCAAATATTTTTTTTTTCTTTTGGTTAAATACCTAGCAGTGAGATTGCAGAATGAAATGGAAGCTTTATGAGGGTTCTCCATATTCCTTTCCAAAAAGATTGTACTAGACTAGGGTTAGGGTTAGGGTTAGGGTTTAGGGTATTAGTGTTACTAGTGTTCCATTCTCTCCACACCCACGCCAGCATCTGCAGCTTTGGGACTTTGTGATGTGGGCTATTCTCACTGGGGTTACTTGATACTTCAAAGTGGTTTTGATTTGCATCTCTCTGATGATTAGGGATGGTGAGCATTTGTTCACGTTTGCTGACCATTCATCTGTCTTCTTAGGAGAAGTTCTATTCATGTTTCTTGCCCAGTGATTAATTGGGTTGTTTGCTCTTTTCTTGTTGACCTGCTTGAGTTCTTTGTCGATTCTGGTTTTAGCCCTTTGTCAGTTTCATAACACAAAAGTATCTTCCCCCATTCTGAACGTTGTCTGTTTGCTTTTGTGTCTTTAGCTGTTCAGAAGCTTTTTCCCCTGATCATGTCCCATTTATTTATTTTCATTGCTGCTGATGGGGTCTTTTTCATAAAATATTGCTCCAGGATGATATCATCAAGAGCTTCTTTTTCAAGATTTCTTCTAGAGTGTTTATAGTTTTGTGTCTTATATTTAAAAGTTTTATTAATTATTTCAATTATCATGGAAACATTCCCACCTTGCTGGGGTAAGTACTGTGATTCTTCCTGCTTTATTTCCACTAAGCTTCACTTTTATCAGTGTTCATTTTTTATTATTCATCTTATTTTTAATAATCATTTACAGATTTCTACCTCCCAGGGTGAGTACTTTGACTCTCCCTTTTGCCTGATGTTTTTACCTGTTTACTGTGAGGACAATGAGGGAAACCTGAGATAGTAAACCTGACAAGGCTCCTTTGCCTGTACTTCTGTTTATCAGTAGCAAGATTCTTTGAGACATCCACATTTAAAGGGTGCCTTTAACCGCAGCATTTACCACGACCTAGGTAACTGGCATATTTAGCTGGTGACTATCCCAGTTATCATAAAGCCAGTTTCACACGGCCTGTATATAAAGCATATTAGCTGCTCCACTGGCCTGTATGGTGGGAGTCAGAGTTAGTCCCTCTTCTCATAGTAAACTTTATAGTTGCTTTTATCCATAGCACCTGGCTGGCCATTTCCTCACCACTAACCTCTTGTGTGTCCGGATCACATATAACTATCTATGATTGTCCCACAGTGGGCTGTGGGTACTGTCTAAATCCAGATATGCTCTTCCACTTTGAATGCTGCTCAATTACTTTCTATCACAATCCATTTTGGTAAAAGCTCCCCAGGAAGCTGATGAGACTGACCTAGACAAAATGGAATAATTCCTTTATACTCCACTCTCCAGTTTCAATAGTTTCGCCCTCTCCTCACCACAACTACCTTTTTGGCAACAGCAGGTCTCACAGGTACTTTCTGCTACTCCTCAAAAGTTTTTCCCTTAGCTTCCTCTTTCCAGTTATTACACTTTCTCTCACACTCAGCAATGCTTTTCCAACTTTCCCGTGTGTAAGTAGCAAAGTTGTATCTGCTGAGAAGTAAACAATATAGTTGGGCACTGACCTTGTAAAGATAAGGTAGAAAACTACAAAAGTGATTTTCTTTTCATTGGTCAGTAACGAAATTTAGAAAGATACAGGTGAAATTTGGAAAAAACGTTCATGAGTATGGACAGAAAGTATAATAATCAATTTGAAGGAGAAAAATGTAAATGGTTTATCTGTGTTTTTAAATGATGTATCTTTAGATATATGAGATTATGAATAAATTAAAAATTCAAATAAAGAAATCAGTCACTGTAACAGGATAGAGACTAATGTGGTTCTATAATAATTAATTGAATCAAACATTTTCTGTTTGTACAATGCTAAACTTTATCATAGAACAATAATTACCCTGATTTCAAGAGAATGTGATGACTATATGATACAGTAGGTAAGATCATTTGCATTCAAAAATTCTTCATTGAAGTGTTAAGAGTCAGCTATATCATCTGTTTTTTGGTTGCCAGTATGAAAATCTTTGTAGACCCAGCCATTTGGACTTGGAATTCCAAGCATATCTCTGGCATTCACCTTCTTTCTCCAAGCTACTATTCCTGTTCTGGCATTTACTATATTTGTGTACTAGAAAGATAATAAGTAGATGGGCTTTCTGGACTTGCTTTTTACACTGTCTAGGTTTCAAGTCTGTGAATCTCTGGCAACATTACATAATTATACTCTTTTTTGGTATTGATGGAATTTTTTTATGTTGTTACTTGTTTGTCAAAGGAGTTGTGTCTCTCTATTACCTCTCAGCTGCTGCTACTTTGGTTTCAGTCCCCTCCGTGGCTCAACCTAAAGGAGGGGTTAGTTGACACTGTAGAAAATGAGGAAAACAAAAATAAAGAATTACAAAAAACATAGGAAAACCAAAACCTTCACTACTTGGAGAGTGTATCTTAGGTATGCTTATATAATTAAAGTTTTGACTAAAATATTATTGAATTTAAATTGATTATGACTGTTAAAAATAAACTATATTAAACATTAAATGTTTTTAAATTATTACTTTACATTTATAATATTTTACATTAAATACAGTCTATTTGTGTAAATGGACGCTTCTGAGTCTATTATATCTATTTGGGACTAGAATCCATCATCCTGACTATTTTTCTATGCTTTCCTTCTAAATTTTCTTGTATAGGTTATCCTTTACATATGCTACAGATATCATCATGGATGTGTTAACTAGAAAAAAAATTATAATTTGGAAGGAGGGTTTTATTTCTCAAAAATGCTTGCAGCCTGCCAGTGGCCATTCTAGGAGGCTAGAAAGCAAAGCCCCAGGTCAGAGGCCAAGAACACATCTTTCAAGTAACGGACAATGGAAACAGGAATTTATGCTGAGTGAGGTGGCACAGTATACATATGGAACAAGCTCTGGAAAGAGTCATGAGAGAAGCAAGGGTATGTGCAGTCATGCTTATAGCCCTTTATAAGGTCCATATTTGCAGGGAGAATGGGGACCAAGGACCCCATTCTTGGCAAGGGAAAACACCCCCAGGAAAGGGAAAAAAACAGAGAGAGCTAAGCCAAGCAAGGCAGAATAAAAACAATTTGGTTAGCTTACTTTTTAACAGTTGAATTACTTGTCTAGGCAGTTTCTGTTTTTACAGGAACTCTCTGAAGAACAATGGCCTTAGCAGAAGCTACATGCAAGGCCTGGGAAGGCACATTAACCAGGTGACTCCTGACCAGTGAGCAACCAGTCAACAGCCTTCCAGAAGCTCTATGTGGGAATTTGTGTAATGTCCAAGGCAGAGAACAAGAGAACAGCTAGAGCCCTGAGCTATGGGCAGGAGGGCTTGTACATGAACCACAGAGGGAAATGCCTCTGGGTGGAGATAACGGGGGAAAATTTCTCTTTCCCACCAGTTCTTCAGAGGAGACTGATACCACCATGTCTGCTCCTCAGAGAAACTAGGGGGTCTAACTTTTCCCAAGGCATCTGTGTGTGTCACCACAGACAGGAGGATGCCCCCACACAAGGCCCAGGTTCTGGATTCCTCAAGGCTGCCCAGACCCTTAAAGTTAATTTGTAGATTGTAGATAGAATAAAAACTGAAGTGCTTACTCAGAGAAACTGCTGACATTTTACTCCCTGCCTTAGCTCACCCCCTCAGGTAAGTGAGAAAATAGCCTTCAATAAATGCTGGGTGGAACAAGCACTCAGGGCCACTCACTGGAGCCCCACAAGCTGGCAGTGGCTCCTGTGCTCACTCTTTAAAACTCTATTCTGTGTGTCCTGTCTCTTTATCTCTCACCACTTGTAGTTTCATTTTCCCCCTTCATCGCCATCATTTCCACACATCTTGAAGGACCCTACCCCCAAGGCAGGCCCCTGACACTTGTTTAGAATATGGCAGCCCTCTGGTTTTAAAAGGTGAAACAAGGACATGAAAACTTCCTCTGGAAACACTTTATAAACTGGTTAAACCACTCTGTGTCTCTTATTGAGAATGAAGGTGGGCTACATTGTGACACTGGTTTCTACAGTCCTTAGGAAAAAGGACTCATAATCCGGATGGCCGTGAGCAAGGGAGGGTGCATATGGCATGTCCAACCTCCTATCCCATCATGATTGGGAACCCAGTTTTAAGATTTTTTTTCTGGAGTTCCCTTGGCCAAGACAGTGCCCATTCAGTCATCTGGGGGAAGCTTAAGTTTTGTTTTGTTTAGTTCACAGATATGTTCATTATGCCTAAATATGACAAAGAAGTAATCTGACAATGACTAATTATTGGGAACTGCCTTGATTATAACGACAGGGGAACCACTGCCCTCTAATAGCATGTGAGTCAGATGCTTTCTGGAAAACTATCTCTATTTCTGCATCCCCTACATAGTGAGACGGAGCACATTGGAAGGTGAATCCTCTCAGTAGTAAGACTACTTCCTTTGTGGAATTTTTCCCATAGATAATCCGATTCCTGGCTGCCTCTCACCTTTCTTTTCCCATTTTAGATGTGCTCACTTGATCTAAGTACTTCGTGATCCAGAGCAATCCTGGCTCTCCTATGGTTCAGTTATTTTTTACTGAGAATCCTGGTTATAAGTTCCAAAGAACTTTCTGTCATTTCTGACCACTCAATTTATTTGTTTCCGTGTTTGTTCTTTAGTACCATCAGGAGAATGCACATTCATTATGCCGGAGCCATATCTACCCTGTTTACATTTTTGTCTCAAAACACAGCACAGGTCTTAAATAATAAGGTATTATGAAATGCTTGTGAATAAAGGCATAAGGGTATTGAAGTGCATTAAAATATAGAGACAACTCTTATTTAAAATGTTTCATTAAGATACAAGAATTTCAATTTGTACAGACACAGAGATGGGGGGTGGTCCTGAGTGCATTTGAAGAACAAAGAGAAGGTTGCAGATTTTATTAAAAAGGTAGAAGTGTCATATATTTTTCAAGTACCTTCACTGGCACTAGTACAGTTTGGAAGCTGGCAAATTCTGCTTGGTAAGTGATGGTATTGGTAAACCTATTCTTTGAATTGTATTGTATAATGCCAAGTTACAGCAGGCGGTCTCAGCAGTCAGGCCCACAGGGAATTACTTCTTGGAGCAGCTTTATTTATTATTTACCCTCACTGCTTTTCCTCCTGGTATCTTGACTATTTTAGTTGAGTATGACTAGAATTACTCAGTTTTATCTTCCCAAACAACTAAAAGGGAAAGCATAGATCTTATTCCCAAAATATCTATAGAGAAATACACACATATGAAAATGTGTTATATTCCCTATTTGAAATTAAAGAATACCATTATATCAAGCTCTAATAATTAAAAAGAAAACGCATAATAGAACAAAAGTAAATAGCAGATATATTAGCTAGTAACTTATTTTCCTAAAAATATTTTTTGAAGATAACCTGTTTTAACACCAAGAAATTCCATGTACTTTTTTGTTCTAATTTTACATCTGTCTGTAAAGATCACAATGCATTTGTCTTTCCAGAAGCTCTCTGATTTTGAAATGTCAAAAATGATCTTTTCTTAGAATCTAAATTTCAAAGGTATACTGTAGGTAAAATTTTCACATATAAAGAAGAAGGATACCAATTTATGCCTTTAACACAGATAATATTTTCTGATTTTCTTTAGATCAAACATTTTAGCTATATATGTATTGCACTACAGTAAGATAAGGACAAATGTAGTGTATTTGTGTTCAGGCTGCTAAGTAAACACAAAGTATCAAAGTAGCTAGAATAAAATATCTGACTTTTGTGGTGATTGAGTTAATAGTAATTTTTCAGTGAAATATAATGGATTCTAAACCAATAAAATGAAGCTAATGTAAACTAAATATTTTAAAAACCCTTGTGAAATTCCCTGCTAGTTTATATAATTAAAAAAATGGGTTCCATATTTTTAAACACATCACATTTCTGTATACCTGAAAATACAATATAATACAATATTTAAATATATACATTCACTTAGCTTGTGTGATATATGGACACATAAACACATATACACACATATATATTTGTATATATGTGTGACCAGAACTATAATTGATTAAATAAAGAAAAGAATGGGATACTCTGGTTAATAAATATGTTAACATTGTACATTTAATAAAAAAAAATTACATATAAGTCTTTTCTATAAAGATCTTGGAACTAACATTATAACCTATAAATATGTACATTATTTTTAAAAACTTAGTAACATAAAAAATGTAGCTTTTCCTCAAAGATTTCAGCCCTGAAGAACATTATGTTCTTGGCATTAGGTTTTGTTTTATATAATCTTTCTTATAGAGCTAAAGACTGAGCCTCAGAAACATTCTCAAAAACTATTTTATGTTATTTATGTAATTGGCAATCTAGAGAATTCAACTTCTGAACAGTAACATTTCCACTTGTGATGTTTATTTGCTGAATACCAAATGGCCTAGAAATTATTCAAGACAAACATATTTTTTATAATTAATATTTAAAGTATCTAAGCCTTTCAAAATTAAGTTCCTATTATATCATATATATGTGTGTATATATATAATACACACTTTATCATGAACTAAGACATCATCTCTCAGCTCCTAATTGTAACTCATTATTTTTCTACACATTCTTGGTTAAGACAATCTCTTTAAATGACTTTTCCTCATAATAACACTAACCTATCCATAGAATATTTTCTAGGTGACAGCCAAAATATTAATGTTATAACTGTCTCCACTAATATGACTTAAACTTCTGCAAAAGCCTCACTTAATTTATAGAACATCCTTCAACTTCCATTAAATCTTTCTGTTAACAACCTTGAGCTCCCTCTTTTTTTTTGTAAAAGCATCAACGTTTCTCAATGAAGTTCAATTGAAATGTCTGAGGGGACCAAGCCATTATTTCCTCAGAGTTTCGGGAAGGATTTTTTTTTTTTTGCTTGACTGAATGCACTGCTGACTGGAGCAATGATTATTTGCTCTTTAAGGTTCTTTGGCCTGAATGTTGACATCATGGATACATTTGTTCATCATAAATCCTTGAGCTTTTGTTTTTGTTTAAAATATATAAAATAAGAATTTATATACTTTTAAAGAATTGAAATTTCTTGTAAGACTCTTTTCCATAATTTGAATATATTCCCCAAAGTTAATATTTTGCAAACTTGGTTTATCTTATAGGGGTACAGGTGACTCTTTCTAAGAGTAGAATGTGAACATTTTAAAGCAATAACTGAGAAAATGACATGATGGCTGTGTTGACCAGTTTGATGGAAGTATTTCAGATTGCATGTGAAAACCCCACACTGTACCCCAGAAGTGCATTAATGTACATAGTTACCATTCAATAAAAAAAAAAAAAGGGAAAAAAATATTTTGCAAACTTAATCCCCAATACATCTTGGTAGCTGGGGATTAAAATCATTATTGTGAAAATGGATTAGTTGGCACTAACGTTGGTTTGTTGTAAAGTAAATTTCCATTCTCTCTCTTACTTTTATGCTCTCTTGCTCCTCCATCTTTCCAAAGCCCTCCGCAGACTTCACTGCCACACTCTTGCACTGCCCAGCCTAGAATCATGAGGTAAAAAATTTCTAATTTGTGTCATAAATGACCCCATCTTATGATCCTCTTATAGCACTGATTTTCAACCAGTGTGCCGTGAGAGAATCTGAGGTGTGCCATGAGAATTTTCAAAGATCATTAATTAAATTATTTTTTAAAGGAGTTCAAAGCACAGTAAGTATATTCTTCTGTTTACTTATTGTTTTGATCAACATCATTTTAAGTGTGCCGTGGAAATTTAACTAAAAGTTTATGTGTGCCATGAGATAAAAAAAGCTTTTAAAACACTGTTATACCAAAACCAAATGGACTAATGCATTTCTAAGACTTTTTTTTTTTTTTTAAAGACAGGGTCCCTCTGTTTTCCAGGCTGTAGTGCAGTGGTATTATCTTAACTCACTACAGCCTGAAACTCCTGCCTCAGCCTCTGAAGTGGCTAGGACCATAGGCACATGTAACCAATAGTACAAAAAATATATATATATTTCACTAATTTTCCTATGGGGTCCATAATCCAGAATAGTGTTATGGCATTCATTAAAAGGCAAATATTTTATCATGTTCTGTGTAAAGAATTATAGATAAATTATAACATTAAAACTTAAAATTTTTACCTTAGTAATATATTCTATCAGGAGAACAATAGTAATAAAAAAATTTCTCATGGAAAATATTTTCAACAACAATTCTTTTGTTCAGCGTTAATACTTTAAGATCAAATGCATTTGCCAAAATAATGAGATTATTTTACACTTTTCCAATTTTGTGAGTTATGAACTAACTAGAAAATAATCAGTAAATAGGGACAGTAAGTCTTCATTTTAACACCATCGATGGGTTCTTGAAAACTTGACTGTAAGTAAAATGACAAATGGATATAGTAAACCCTTTTTTCATTAATGTTACAAATAAATGGCCCTGAAGGCAAAGATATTACTGGAATATGTTGTTTTGCTTAAAAATGCAATTTCCAAGAATGTATTAATGAGGTTAAGTCAGGACTTAACTGTATTTCATTTATATAATAATATGATAAAATTGAAAATGTCTACAGTGGTGTTGGATACAATAATGCTTGTTTAACTTTTGCTTGTTAAGGTGTAAAAATTATTGTAATTGAAATAGAAAACAAAAAATAATTATTTGATTTGTATATAAGAGCTGATGTATATAGTTACATTACACTGATGTCTATAATTTCATCAGCATATTGATATAATTCTTTTCAGTGACTATGTGTTCATATGATTATAGTGTAATATTTTGTTACATTCATTATCCATTTTATTGACTCCAAACTAGTGTGGTAGATATAATTCTAAGGTTGCCTTAAAGACTCCCCCCTTCCTGGGCATGCTCCCTGTATAATTGTTAAGCTGGTTATGCTGGTGATTAAGTTATGTTATATGGCACGGTGGCCTTAGGAAAGGGAGATTATCCTGGATGTATCTGATCTAGTCAAGCAAACCTTTAAAAATAACTCTTTCTTCTTTCCTCAAAGCATGAGATGCTCTGTGGCTGGCCTTGAAGATGGAGGGGCCATTTGGCAAGGAACAGGGGCAGCCTTAGCAGTCAGCGATGACCTCCAGGGGCCACCCTGCAAGCAAATGAAAACCTCTATCCTACAACAAAAAGGACTGAATTTGCCAATTTGAATAAGCTTGGAAGAGAATGATTTCCCTGAGTTTTCAAAAATAAATAAAAGCCAGCTGACAATTTAATTTCATCCTTGTAAGATTTTCAGCAAAGAACCCAGCTGTGTTCTGCCTCAGCCTGATAGAAGTGTGTCCTAATAAACAGATATTGTTTAAGTTACTAAGTTTGTAGAAATCTGTACACATCAATAGAAAACTAATATAACTAGTATTTTCAAGCCCATCTGAAATTCCATCAGTTTATTATATAAAAGAAAGAAAGAAAATAGTAAAGATAACATAAATTAATGAAACAGAATAAAGAAAACACCAAACACAAAAGTTAATTCTTTGAAAAGATTAATCATATTGGTGAAGCCCTGATAAGAATCATAATTAATAACACATCTCAGCTTTTCTACTTGTTGACCAATTTTCTTTTGGCAAATAGCCAGTAAAATGCTTGTTTCTTGTGGCTCATCCTTCAGTTCACCTTTGCCAATTTGTGGGATCATATGTTTTGTTGCTTTAATTTTTCAAATTTTCAAAATTTGATGGCTTTATGATTTAGTATGTTTTTAATATCTAAAATTGTTTCATGTGAAATTTAAAAGGGTGCACATTGCAGATGTTGATTATCGAGTTCTACAGAGTTACTCAGTATTTATGTTTGCTAAAAATTAGGTAGCTTTGAGGTTCCAAGAGAATGTGGAAAAAAAGAAATTGGATGTAAGTATCTGGATCTCATGAGGGAGTCATCTCTAAACAGTAACTTATGAATGAAAATAATATTCTTAGAGATAAAACTGGATGGTCTGTGGAAAAACTAGGTAACTTCATATTAAAGAAATAGGCATAGAAAATGGAGTCCGTAAAAAAGACTTGCCAAAACCAATGTGTTTATTCATTTCTTCACACAATTTTATTTAATTTTCCTCAGGAAAATTTTATTGCATCATTCCTTATAAGCAAGACATGAGTGTATTAAATTAATAATAAATAATCCACATATAATATTGCCATTATGCCTAGAATAATTTTTATTTTATTTCCAACTTGTTATTTTTGATATATAGGTATGTTATTGTCCATCTTACAGAATTGCTTATTAGAGTTATATTTTGGGTTAAATTTCATGGAACACATAAATGGACAAAAACATCACCCCCAATATATATTTCCTTTTCCTTTTTTTCAGTACAGTAACACATTTGAAAAATGTTATTTTAGGACTTCAAATTTATTGTATACTAGAACAGTAATAATGTTAGAAACCTGTTGATTTGATGGATAGATGTGTTGTACCAACTGCAGTATTTTTATTTTTCCCTATGTACAACTCTGTTCTTTGAAGCTGGATCTTCTATATCTGGATTAATCAATTTCAAATGTTGTCATATTCTTCCTTGACATGGTAAGAAGATGATCATGTTGTATATCCCAGTCATTAAATGCCACTCTTTCCTGTTTTATATGACCACATTTTAAATTTATTGTAATCAAATTAGTGAGAAGTTTACATAGATAATTTAGACCCACTCCCTCTTACAACTGCTTGAACCAGAAGTGAACAATTATTATTTTGATGTTGTGCCTACAGATCACTGCCTTTCATAAAAAATGGACATCTTAAATATGAAAGCTCCACAGAGAATATATGCCACCCTTTTTAACTGAATTAAGTATGGTTGTGACATTTTACAAGAAAGGTTTCATAAAGTAAGAATCATCAACATCTTCACAATTTTACTTTAAGAAAATATATTTACTTATATTATAATAAAAGATTGTTTAAATTATTAGAGCACTATATAATTGATTAATAAATAAATGCATATTTTATAAACATCAACACTTGATTCTGGAGAAGTTTTAGATAACATTCTACATGCCTTTATGAAAATAAAAGAAAAGATTTCCATAGTTATTTTAAATACTTATTATAGTTTATGGATGGCCTATTCCAAAGCTTGTAAATGAACTCTAATTAATGTTTCTTCTTTTAAATTCCTATCATAACTTACACTGTTATGTGGTAGAAATTTCTCTGAGCTTCCTTATAGAAAAATAGCTTGGTAGACCAATGTTCAAGTAAGCAATCATTTTTAAAAAGTGAATTTTCAATAACTTTTGGAAAAAATTACTTTTCAAACCTTGGAAACACAGAATCACCAAGTTTATGAAAGTTCTAATCTAGACAAAATAATTTATTGGCTGCCATGTCTTTATAAGTGAAATGTCCCCTTTTAAAAATTTTATAAAAAACAAAGGCAGCACAAAATCTAGTTAATAACTAGAATTTTGGTGGCATAGATAACAGTCTATACAAGACATTGCTTAAGAAATCTGAAATAAATGCCATACCCTAAAATTCATATATATAATTGGGAAAAAGAAAGTAAGCAAATAAACATTTAATCTAATTATAATTTTACTTTTTAATGTACTTAAACTTCTGGCTGTATCTTAATTGAATGGTAAACATTACTAATATTTATTATTATTAATATTTAAAATAGATATAGTTTTATTGCTGTGAGCTGTGATAATTCATAATTACTGAATTACAAAGAGTATCATATTTTCTTGTTGTTACTAAAATTAAGTAACACTATTGAGATTCAACTCTAGAAACCCTTGTGCCATTCTCTAAGGTTTTTTTTTTTTTATTTTTGCAATTTTTGGCCAGGGCTGGGTTTGAACCCGCCACTTCCGGCATATGGGGCCAGCGCCCTACTCCTGAGCCATAGGTGCTACCTCTCTAAGTATTTTTAAAAATAAAATGCTATCCCTAGATCTCCTGCTGAACAGTGCATTTAATCCCCGCCCCCACAGAGTCTCATTATGTCACCTCAGTAGAGTGCCATGGCATCAAAGCTCAAAGCAACCTCAAACTCAGGCTTAAGCGATTCTCTTCCCTCCCCAGGTAGCTGGGATTACAGGCGCTTGCCACAGTGCCCAGCTATTTTTTAGTTGCAGTTGTCAGTGTTGCTTTAGCTGGCCAGGCTGGGTTCAAATCCACCAGTCTCCATTTTTATGGCCAGCGCCCTAACCACTGTGTGACAGGTGCAGCCAGTGCATTTAATCTTGTAGCACTTTTATTTTCTTAAAAACTGCTCTAATAACATATACATTTTATTCATAGTACAAATGGAGAATTAACTAATGTGTGTAAAGTATAGTAATTTAAATTTTTTAAGATGTCAATAAATAAAGTTTAATTCTCTCTACCGCAGGGAAAGAAGTGTTTTCTATGAAGTGCTAAAAATATATATATTTCCTGTCTGTGGGAAGATAAAATGACCAAAACAATAATAACTATAATTAATGCTTCATATAGGTTATTTTATGGGAAAGGATAAAGGATAAATTTGCAATATAAAACATGTATATTGCCAGATGTAGTGGCTCATGTCTGTAATCTTAGCACTCTGGGAGGCAAAGGCAGGTAGGAGGATTGCTTGAGCTCAGGAGTTCAAAACCAGCCTGAGCAAGAGTGAGACCCCGTCTCTACTAAAATTAGAAAAATTAGCCTGAGCATTATGGCAGGTACTTATAGTTTCAGCTACTCAGGAGGCTGAGAAAAGAGGATCACTTGAGCCCAAGAGTTTGAGGTTACTGTGAGCTATGATGATGCGATGGCACTCTACCCAGTGCAACAGAGTGAGCCTCTGTCTCAGAAAATAAATAAATAAATAAATACATATTTCAAAATTTAAATATATATAGATTTTTAAAATTAAAAATATATTTTATATATTAAAATTAAATATATATTAATAATATATAATATTTACATTTAACAATATACATAATTAAATTTAAAATATTTAATTTAATAATATATTATGTATATCTTAAAAATATGTTATCTTAAAAATTTAAGATAATATATATTACTATATGAACCAAAACAAACATTAAAGATAATTGGAAGCTTAACTTCTAGTTTCTAGTCTGGCAGGTAAAGGGCTAGGATGTGGTCACTCTGTCCTAAGAAGTCAAAACCTAAAGAAAAGTCAACAATTCTTCTTATTTCTTCCTAGAAGTGAGATTATATAGCAAGAAAACTACTGCTCCCAAAATTGCAGAGACAGGTGAACACCAAGAATCACAGCCTATTAGAGCAGAATCACAATTTGCTGGAGCAGAAACCTCCCTGGGAAACAGTATCAGGAAAGAAAAGCCTAAACTGTAATTGAAAAATTGCTGGTGGCTCAGTGTGAACAAGTTTCAAAGTTAAAAACTCCAGGGGACTCATTCATAGGGGGTCTGCACACTTGTCTAAGTTTTACCTCAAGGATCTTGGCCAAGTTGTCACAGTAAATTTCCAAGGGAAAAAAAAATCTTCCTGCTCTAACAGGAAGAGGGGGAAATACAAAACCATCTTGAAATATGCCAGAGCACTCTGTTCCTCTTAACAATACCTACCCTCAAGACAAACGATGTTACCTCAGCTTAAACTACTGGATTTTTTCCAGAGCTTCACCACATTGGGGAATGAGACATACCCAGCTATAGCTCACTGTACCCATCCTGTCCGTCCTACAGAGAATGGAATAAGCTGCTGAGAAGCACTTGTGAAGTTCACATCCCCAAGGCACAGACCCGCTCACTAAAATATTGAGACCTGCTCTTAGGACTGCAGAATGCTTCCTTTCTACCTACACCTTATCCACGTTACTAAAGACCTAGTTACCGTCGTTTCTTTTACCCAATACATCATATTTGGCTAAAAAGAAAAAAAAATTCCATGGTATACTAAAGGACAAAGACCAAACAAACAAAACACCCCAAATAGCAATAACAACAAAATGCAATTTGAAGAGATAAAACAAGCATCAGAACTAGACTCAGATAAGGCAGGGAGGCCAGATTTATTAGTCTAGGAATTTAAGGCAATTACGATTAATATGCTAAGCAGTCTAACAGATAAAATAGACAAGATACAAGAACAGCTGTGCAATGTAAGAACAGCAATGGCAATTCTAGGAAAGGACCAAAAATCAATCCCAGAGATTTCACACTATGACAGAAATAAAGACCGCCATGGATGAACACATTGGTAGACTGGATCTCTGAATTTGCGGAGATGCCAATAGAGACTTTTAAAATTGAAAAGAAAAGAGAAAACAAGGCTGAAGGAATATATCAACGAATGGTGAAATGGCCACACATGGTCTAACATATGTGTAATATGATACTGTCAGAAGAAATGGAGAAAAAAACTCACAGGCACTGTTTAAAGCAATAATGTCAGAACTCCCCAAACCAATGTCAAAAACCAAACCACAGTACCGGAAGCTCAGAGAACATGTATGTATATGTATGTGAGTTTATCTAGTGCACATACACATTCTAAGGTTATCATATTCAAACTGTAGAAAATCAAAAATAAATCTTTAGAACATTATTGGAATGGGGCAATACCTTTCCTATAGAGTGGCAAAGCTAAGAATTACATGTAAATATTTCTAAGAAATCTTGCAAACTGAAAGAGAATTGATTGAAATACTTAAAATGTCAGGTGGCGCCTGTGGCTCAAAGGAATTGGGCACCAACCCCATATACCAGAGTTTGCGGGTTCAAACCCAGCCCTGGCCAAAAACTGCAAAAAATAAAATAAAAATATTTAAAATGTTGAAAGCAAAAAACTGCAAAGCTGATAATTAGAACCCTGCAAAATCATTGTCCAAAATTGTTGTAAAAATCAAAAATAGAAGGAATGTGCTCTAGGTGACTTGACTTGCAGGAAATATTTAAAGAAGTTCTTCAAAGAAAATGAAATAATATAGGTCAGTAACTTGGATCTACATAAAGAAAGGAAATGCATCAGAGAAGAGGTCAAAAAAGGTAAAATTAAAAAAAATTATCTTATTCTTCATTGATTTAACAGAAAACAGTTTTTTTTCAAAATAATAACAGCAACGATGAGTTCAATTATATATGTTTATCTATAATGATAACAAGGAGTGATAGGAATTGCCAGACTGATACAAGGAATGGAGGAATTAGGAAGATTTTGTTATTAAAAAGATAAACTACTAGTGAAGAGGTACAATGTTACGTGAAAGTGGACTTGGGTGAGTTGCAAATGTATACTTAGATATAAATATATCTACACATAAAACTGATCTGAGGAAAATTATAAAACTGTCGAAAAGAGTCAAAGAACTAGTGGAGATTAATAAAAAAAATGTCTTATTCATGGCTAGGAAGCCTCGATATTGTCAAAATATCAGTTCTTTCAAACATGATCTGATTGCAGATTCAATGCAATTCCAATCAAAATTTCGATGCATTATTTTGTTAACTTCAATGAACATTATTTGAAAGTTTATATGAGAGGCAATGTCAGCCATTAGGCAACATCATATTGAAGGAGAAAAACAGGCTCGGCACCTGTGGCTCAAGCGGCTAAGGCGCCAGCCAAATACACCTAAGGTGGCGGGTTCGAATCCCCAGCCCGCCCGCCAAACAACAATGATGGCTGCAACCAAAAATGGCCGGGTGTTGTGGCGGGTGCCTGTAGTCCCAGCTACTTGGGAGGCTGAGGCAGGAGACTCACTTGAGCCCAGGAGTTG
>NW_003852404.1:16557888-16565887 GCF_000181295.1 Otolemur garnettii | reverse complement strand
AAAAAAAAAAAAAGAAAGAAAAAAAAGAATATACAAATACTTCAACAAAACAGGATAGCTCAGAAATAGATCCACATAAAACAATAATTCTAGACACAAATATACTGTTGACAAAAATTAACTCAAAATGGATCATAGACGTCACTCTGTCCTAACATGCTCAGTTTCTAACGATTTCATAGTCACTAAAAGAGCACCTCTTTCTCTCCATCTCATTTTTAATCTTTTTCTTCTCAACTCCCCAGGATAGACAGTATCAAAGGGAACTTGAGTCATGAATTATGGTCCCAAGTGCCAGCAGGCTGGCTGGCTATTGGTCAAATTCTATGCATTGTGCAGAATATTGGATCTACTGTGACATTCTGCATTATGCATTTTGGGTTAAGTTTATTAAATTTAAGATATCCATTGCTTAAATGAATTTTCCTCACAAAAACCATGTGAGGAAGAGCCCAAGAGGTAGATTTAATTTGTAGACCTAAAGCAAAAACATAAAAATTTGGGAATTCCCATAGAATGTTGAGAATCAGCTAAATTTAAATATTCAGTTAAAAAAAAGTTAAAGTAAATCCTATGCAGTACTTGGGGCACACTTATACCAAAATTATTCATATATATTATATATATATAATTTTATAATCATATATGTATGTATATTTTTTTTAAGAGTTGAGTCTTGCTATGTCACCTAGGCTGTTCTCAAACTCCTGGTCTCAAGCAATCCATCCCTCAGCCTGAACCTCCCAAATAGCTGAGATGACAAGAACACACTACCATGCGTTGATAATTCTGGTACTTGTGTATCCACTCTTGCAAATACATTTTATTATTTACCTTATATTAATTTACCCTTTTTCTAGTAACTATACAAGATTTGTGAATGGAAACAGAGCTTGGGGGAAAAAAACATAGACAAGGGATGGTGTCTGTAGCTCAAGGAGTAGGGTGCTGGCCCCATATGCTGGAGGTGGCAGGTTCAAACCCAGCCCCGACCAAAAACTGAAAAAAAAAAAAAAAAAGACAAGAACAGTAGTATTTAGTAGGATTTCTAAAGTAAGCATCTGGTAAAGATTGGAAAGAAATATATATCTCTGTTGTGCTTAAAGATTTGCTTGAAAATGCCTAGATCATTCTGATTTTTCAAGATTCAAGTTATATTGTTTTAGAGTAATTTTTCCTTTTTTGTTTAGTGGAGATGATGAAAGAAAAAGAACAATTAAAATGCTTGTCCAATATTTAATTGAAAAATGTCTATAATAAAAATACGTCTGTGAATGTTATTTAAATTTAACATTAATATTATTTACCTTTTACTGGCTCATCTTTTGGCCAAAAGAGTAAAAACGTTGCTTTAATTACATGCTAATAAAATTGTGTCTAAAAGTATATACTTATTCCCTAGCAAATATTGAATTGCTTGATTTAGTGATACAATATGACTTTAGAACCATCACAACAATTACAAATAGTATCAAACACTAATGATTTCCCTAAAGTGTTACAGTGGGGCTGATGGCTCTCTCTTTCCTTAAGTCATAACCCGTGAGAATGGCGCCAGTGGGATGCAGGTTTTAGGTTTATAAATTACCGATGCACATTTATTTCCAAAGAAGTGATGTGGCAAAACTGAACCCGAAGATATTGGACAGGCCTAAGGGCAAATGAAGTTTTCATTTTCTTCTTTGATGAGCTGAAGACAGCTGCACCCTTCCAGCTGACTTACTGCCCCTCAGTAGGCTGAGAAGATAGCCTCTCTGCGACCCTCTCCAGCAGCAACTGTGAGTATCTGTAGAAAGGCTGGAAGATTTTAAACTTCCCTGCAAAGGTGAGGGTGCTAGTAGAACTCTATTTCAGATGAATAATCAGGTTGACATGTTTATCTTTAATGCTTTATCTTCTTAGGAACTCAGCAAATGTTACTCTGCAGGGTGTGAAACCCATTCCAGTCTTCCAAATACTGCGTTGCCTAATACCCACATCAATGACAGAGAACACATTTTGAAATGAGGCTGCAAAGAAGATGGGAAAAACTTTCAAATTATATTTAAGAATTGGAAAAAGCCTAATTCCAATAGTACAGAGAGGCAAATGGAGACTTCAGGGACTTGAATAGTTACAACAAGATTCTTAGGCAGCATCTTGTTCTTTTCCTGTAATGGACTGCGCAGAATGGATCAATCCCCAGAAATAGTTTTATTTTATGTGTTCCATGCTTGGTTCCCTGACTACTATATTAGGCTGAGGTCAGAGGTTTATTTAAAGCACTAAAGCACCAGCAGAGATCTAATTGTATCCAGAATCTCTTACTCTGCCAGGGCCTTGGTCTGGGAGATTTGAAGAATGAACCCTTGGACCTCACCAGTGAGCATATTGACAGATCAAAGGAGGGCAGGGGACGAGAGAGCCTTAGGCAAGCCAAAGGGGGGTTCCCGAGTGGGTAGCCCATGTGGGCTTTCTGTCTAGGGTTTTAATATGCTGTTTGTTCTATCCTGTGGGCAGGCAGTTTGGTATGTCTGGAATATGTCAGAACCACTTGGTGGGTGGACAAAAGCTAATTTCAAAATTTCCCCATCCAGGAATCTGGTCCTGCATGAGTGCTTCTCTGCTCCAGGAGTAGAAGCTTCTTCTTTAGTAAGATACTGGTCAGGCAGGATTTTACTTGCCTGTTGGTGCCTAGAGATGGGGTCTCGGTTGACACTTGTCTGATCTCTAAGCTCACCCAAGTCTAGAACATGAGGGATCCCTGTCCAGCCCTGAGTGGGTACACCCAGTATCGTAAGTGTTAGGTAATTATTTATGGGTATTATAAATTTCAAATTTCACTTGAATTGATTTCTGGTTCTTTTTTTCCATGCAGTTGCAGCTTTTCTGTCTTCTAGTTGTGGGATTAGAATAAATTTTTATTTGTTTTTGTGGTCTCATATTTTGATATACTATCATACTTCATAGGTTTTAAATCACATATTTTCACATATTACCATGTTTGAAATTAAGCTGAGTGTTACAGCCAAAAGCATTGAGTTTATTCACTTCAGAGGCAGGTTTTCTGTTTTAAAATCATATCACTTCAATAATATCTTTGACCTAAAGAAATACAGTCCTTCACATGGGGAGCTCTCATTAGCCACAAGTGGGTTTGTTTTTCCAGTCTTACTGGTATCCTGATTTATGTAAAGTCCTTCCAAATTTTGTGATTCCCTCAATTTTGATACTTCCCTTCTGGTGCTATTCTCTGTGCTTGTGTGTGTTTTTCTATTTATATATACACTTTCATGGACATTTGAAGATAGAAGTTTGGAGTACTCTAATTACTCCTGCAGTTTTGCCCAGTTAACATGAGAGACAGCTCTTATTCATGCTACTTCCCATTTAATGCATATCGTGGGAGAAACATCAGAGTGCCCTGTTGAGCTTCTCCATGGCAGAGAAGCCAGAGAATGAGCCCACCAATTACGTTCACTAACAATGTTTTTACATGAACATCATTTTTAAAATGCTATAAAAAGAGATAAACTCTTCTTCACACATCAGTCATTTCTCAAACTTTCAACGTCAGTGAATTCCAAACTTTTAAAGATTGTCTAAAGGTTGTCATAACTGATATAAAAGAAAATGTTTTATCAGAAGTTTACTCTCCTTTTTAAAATCTTCCTAGTATACAGCAAATAGAAAATAAGAAACTCTAACAAAAATCCTGTTATTAATGGGTTTAAATGCACAAAATTTTAGAAACTACCATATTTTCTTCTAAAACCCCAAAGGAAGAAGATTTTAGAACCTGTTACTTGTTTTCAAGGTAAATATGAAATATGCATGTTAACACCCCAGAGGTTTACTTGAAGAATTTGTTGTAGAGTTTTTCATTAATTAATGCTATTACAAGTTATTTGAATAAAAATGCAAGTAAATTACATGTAAATATCATTTACAAAATGACTAACTAAAGAGTACATTTTGTACCACTGCTTTTGATCTGAAGGTCAACTAAATACACGAAGAGACTGAATAAGGCATTTGGTGGAAACTACTTCACTTTTATTTATCTCCTAATGATTAAATTTTAGACCTTAATAGTGCAGTTGTGAAAATAAGAGAGGTTGGATAACAGAAATAATGGGTGAAAGAAATTATTCTTTCAAATCTATGAACTGAGACATTAATACCTCTTTTTCTTTACTAACAATTAAAAATAAATTTTGTTGTCTTATACAAAATATATTCAAGTTTGCATGCTATCGTTTATGTATAAATGAATTGACAAAACAAATCTATATAATTATCAGTTTAAATTGCATTAATATATTGCTAATGATTATCTATGGCTTTGGAAGATGACATATCGTTTTAATTCTTACCATTGATACCTAATGCAAAATCTAGGGGAACATGTGTTTATGAGTTTACACAAAACATATTTGGATACATTTTAATTAGGATATGTTTTTAAAATTTCTTTTCTTTTTTTTTAATTACAGATTCATGTGAGGGTACAAATGATTAAGTGACATTGTTTGCGTTTTTAAGGTAGAGTTGTTGTTGGGCCTCTCACCCAAGGAACGTGCTGTGTACCCTTCCATTGTATACATTAGGCACCCCTGAAGTTTATTTTTTTAATGTGGATATTATCTTCAAAAGGAATAAATAGTTTTAACAGAACTGGAATGATTTAAATTATAAATTAGAACATAGTTTAGCCACGAAGTGGCTGTGGGTGGAGGAAACTCTGCATGTTCGCTCTTAGCATCCCAGTGTGTTGCCCATTACACGAAGATGTTCACCACTCAGAAACCTAAATAAACGGGAAAATGGCTCTCTGCAAATTGGACACCATAAGCGCACACAGAGCGTGTAATTAATACAAAGATTGAAGGGTGTATTCATCAGGCATTTTTGTACTATCATAAAAAAGATTATTTGCGTCTATAAAGATATTAAAGGAAACTTAAGTTTAATGTAACTTTTTGTAGCAAAATGAAACTCTTGCGTTTAGATCGGAATTTGTTACATTTAAAAAATACATTGCACCTAATTTTTAAAGGAATTCCTTATCAAATTACTAACAAATTTCTCAGGGCAATACAGTAATAATATAAAATCTTTTTCATCCTTCTTCATAAATATTTCTGTTTTATTCCTAAAGATTATTTTATGGCTATGTTAACTTGTCATTTGCCCTCATCTCTACCTGCTGACATGTGCTTCAATAAGTATCAGGCTTTGCAAAGAGAATTTTTAAAAACTGCATTATCATTGGATCACCTATCTTTGGTGGTCTTAGTGTGAATATACTTTCATCCCCTCCTCGTCATCCAAAATAACTCCTCTAACTGTTTGCAGCAGACAGCTCTTTACATCCCCTTTACCCCTTGGAAGATTACACTTCTGCTCCCATTTCATTAGTGAAAGCGGATTACCTGGTCAGACCTCACTTTCACACACATACTTAAAGAATCGGCACTGGATTTCCCATGCTCTTAGTCCTGGCTAAGAGAATTGCCCTAAAATCTTAAAAGGAAAGTGTTCTTTCCCTCCCTCAAACACACTGGTGTTTAATCAAAATTGCATTTAATCAAAAATCTATTAGGGAAGTATGGCAACTGAACAATACTTAGGTCTCCCATCCAGGTACATGACAGAAACTTCCATTTATATAGGTATTTTACAGGGTATCTCTGGTTTGTTTTTTTTTTGCTGGGCTGGGTTTGAACCTGCCACCTATGGTATATGGGATGGAGCTGGTGCCCTACTCCTTGAGCCACAGGCACCGCTCCTCCAGTGTATCTCAGTAATGATTTATACTCTTCTTATAAGGCATTCCACAACTTTTCAGTAGATTTGTTACTGCTTAGTTAAATTTTTTGATATTGAGTGATTGTTTTTATGAAGTATATTTCCCAAATTCCTGTTGTTTATAAGAAGAAATAAAATTGGTTCTGATAAAGTTTGTATCCAACCACTTTGATAAATTCACATATTAAATCTAACAACATGATTACAGTTTTTGATTGTGCTTCAGTAATAATTACAAGATCTTCAAAGTTTCCTTTTCTGGCTTCTTGATTTCTTAAAATTGTGTTTTTTAATTACATTTATTTATTTATTTGTGTGTGTGTGGCTTTATCTTGGCCTGGGTCAAGAGGAAATGATACTACACCTGTGACGTAGTACTCCGTCTTCAAAAAGAGATAGTACTAGTAGAGAGAGCTTGTCCTGGAACTTATGGTTCAGAGATAGCAAAGGGGAAGTCATTTTATATTTATATTAGGGAAATAGTTATCTTTATGCTTCTCATTTTTCATATTGTAATATGAAGTAATTTTTGAAGTAATTGTAATATGAAGTAATAATTTACATATTGTAATATCTAAGTAATATTTGTCCATAAAAGATTTCTCAGTTTTTCTCAATTATCATATTGTATTCTTTTTAATATATTACTCATTTTTCACAAGACATTATTTATTACTTCTATAAAATATTTCATTGTTACTTTAATAGTAAAATAAACTTAAAAATCTAACTCCAAGGAGCTAATATTTCCTGAAGTCATGAAAAATAAAAAATGCTAAAAAGAACACACTACCTTGTATCATCCTGAAAGATTTATATCCTTGCTTCTTAAACTACTCACATAGGTCATGCAAAATATTTCTATATTAAGAATGTTTCAAAAAAAAAAAGAATGTTTCAATAGATAATATTTTTTCTATTATTCATAATATTAACCTCTCTTATAAATTTTTTATGCACGTATATATAATGATATTTTGAATCCATGGAGACGGGCTTTAAAGTCAAGTTCAGTTTCCTTGAAATGTTGAACCCTAAATGGACAGCACTTAATGAAAATAAGACTGACATCACCACCCCATTCCACATACCATATGCCACTGAATAGCCTCCGCTCTCTGCCAATATGCAATTCAAATCAGTGACCTAGAAATAAAAGACTGCATACACCATTACCAATCAGTCTCCTGAGCCATTCAGTCTCTACCCGGTAATATTTTAATAAATCATTTCCGTTTATATTGATGAGCTGTTAATGCAAATTGTAAGTAAAAGGACAGTTGACTTTTATTAGCAAAGACATGAATCTATAATATGCTACACCAAAAATTCATGCTGTATGCTTAAGATGACACAATATAACTATTCACCAGAGAAAAAGATAAAATACTAGCAATTTTATGTAACTTCATGATTCATATTTTTACATTGTCTTTAGTGTTTCACATTGTTTCTAAACAATAGTAGATAGACTAAGAATTTGGTTCCATTCTGTTACGTCTCTGTTTCTTTTATGTCAATTAAGGAGAGAGAGTTCCACTGATAGGAAGAGTTTGACAGCTTCTTGTTATTCTTTTCAATGCCGGTTGATTGAACCTCATTTGGTGGAAGTCTGCATTTCTACTTGTGTAATTCTATATCCATTTGCTAATTCTACCTGCCTCCTTACCCCAGTGTTTCACTTATTCTGGTGGTACCACTCAGAACAACAGTGACACCATTTAACACAAGCACAGTGAAAGTTTTTGAGGTTATGGGTTGCCATTGCACTAATTGTTTCTTCAAGTTTCCTCCAAATTCTGTAATTCATATACATACTGGATTGATCATTCACTTCACATTCTTTTATTAATAGCTACTTTATGCATTGCAAAAAAAATGCTGGAAATATAAAAACAAAACACTCAAGGCCTAATGAGTATGTTAGCAAGGGTAATTTTCCTTCAAAACATATTATTCTGGGCGGTGCCTGTGGCTCAGGGCGCCAGTCCCATATACCCTGGGTGCTGAGTTGGAAACTGGCCCCAGCCAAACTGCAACAACAAAAAAAATAACTGGGCGTTGTGGTGGGCACCTGTACTCCCAGCTACTCGGGAGGCTGAGGCAAGAGAATCACGTAAGTTTAAGAGCTGGAGGTTGCTGTGATCTGTGACTCCATGGCACTCTACCAAGGATGAGAAAGTGAGACTCTGTCTCTAAATATATATAT
>NW_003852404.1:16530027-16557868 GCF_000181295.1 Otolemur garnettii | reverse complement strand
ATATTATTCTCATATCCTCAGTGCTATCAAAAATCAAAAACAAACATCCCTTTTAAATGTGCAGAAATGAAAATACAAGTACACCTTTCTTCTTGCTTGCAGAAATCTCCCCTTCCGGGGTCAAACTTTCATGATTGTGGAAGGTAAGAACACTCTGGCAATGTTTCTTGAACTGGGTAATTTAATGGTTTTAATCAAAACATTTTCTTGATGAGAAAGTTTCATAACTTTCCATATTACATTTTTGATAATGAGTTTTGCAATATTCATTAAAAGTTCTAAGAAATACTGTGATAAATCTTGACTTTATTATTTCTAATATTTCTCAAGCACAAAATCACTTTATTTCAGGAGAACTTACAGTAATGCATGGTATATGTAGGCATTGTTCTTCTATAGACTAATAAAAGCATTAAGCTAGACATACTGGGATGGTTTCTAGAGCCCTTGACTAGGGATACTGTATTTTAGAGATACTGTATTTAATTCAATGTCTATTAAAAATATAACATTAGCATCCACACAAGCAATATAATTCCACTGAATTTGTTTAAAATGCCAAATGTCAGGTCAAACCTCGATTTTATACACACACACACATATATATATATCACACACATATATATATACACACTCACACATATATACACACACATATGTAAAATCTCACTAAGGAATCTGGAAAGGCAGTGGAATTGTACATATTCCTAATGTAATATGGCACTAAACTTTAGTTACAGGTGTGTCTCACCTGTGGCCTGTGGGCTGCATAGTCATTTTGTAAGGAATGTTTTGTTTATCTGTGTGTCAGATATCACAAAAATTATAAAGGGATCTCTTTCTTTTTTTCTTGGCCATCGGCTTTTGAGTATTTGTATATTTAATATCTGGCCCAAGAATAATCTTTCTCCAATGTCATGCAGAGGAGCCAAAAGATTGGACACATCAGCTAGTAGAAAATTTTGTTTCTACAGGGGTACAAGTTAACATTCATGAAAATACTGTACCTATACACTGAAATAGAAGAATGAAGTAAATGAAGGTCACTGTGAGAACCAGGATTTTACAGTTGAAGTGGATAACAGATAAGCAAGGGGAGGAGGTTAGAGTGATCCGGCAATGGATTAGAGTTAGCGTCATTACTAGGAATTCATATTTAGCTCCATAGAGACACTAATTCATATTTAGCTCCATATAGAGATACTAATAGTTGCATTTTATAGGGATTGTGAATGCACAGATTATAATAGACTCATTGTGTGGCTCTGTCAGCTGAAACCCTTGTGTCTTGACATCCTCGTAGCAGCAAGTGTACTTGGTACTCAGACCTTAGTTTCTAATCTCACTCTCAAATTAAAGGACACAGAGCTTCTTGGAGAAATGGCTTCTTCTAGGGAAGGGCAAAGAATATATAAGAAGAGAATGAAAAATCTTTCAGTGCCAGAGAGAATTGGTATTCTTGAAATTAAAAAAAGAGCAAAACCCATGATCACAGGGGAAAGTCAAAGGGAAACAGAGCCAACTAAAGAGCTCCCAATGGCCAAATTTAACGATTTGAGCAGTGACATAAATCAGCCTTGGATTCTCACACAAAGTATAAAATAAAAATGCATGAGCTCATGATGATATAAATAACTGAATAGATAAACAATAAAGAATACACAAATCTCTCATACAGAAAAATTCAATTTTTTTTTTTTTTTTTTTTTTTGAGACAGAGCCTCAAGCTGTCCCCCTAGGTAGAGTGCCATGGCATTACAGCTCACAGCAACCTCCAACTCCTGGGCTCAAGTGAGTCTCCTGCCTCCACCTCCCAAGTAGCTGGGACAACAGGCACCCGGCACAATGCCTGGCTATTTTTTGGTTGCAGCCGTCATTGTTGTTTGGCAGGTCTGGGCTGGATTCGAACCTGCCACCTTAGGTGTACGTGGCTCGCGCCTTAGCTGGTTGAGCTATAGGCGCCGAGCCAAAATTCAAAATATTTAATGTGGATACTCAGCCCTTAGGGATGTGGAAAATAATTCCTCACCCCTTGAGTGTGGATTACACCTAGTGACCTTCCAAAGCATTTCAGATGGAAAGGAGGTTTGGAGAGTAAGTTTACGTTGGAGAAATCTGGTAAGTGCCTCCTTGGCTAAGCACGGTTAATGTCAGCAGAGAGAGGTAGTGCTGAGTGTATTTATACTTGCTATGAAACCATGAGCACAGCACTTTACTCCTGTGGTCTTCTTCCCCAAAACACATTAAGAAAAAAAAAAAGAAGAAGAAGAAGAAGAAGAACTGAATTTTCATTTCCCAAGAAAATGGATAAGGCGTAGTTAACTTTTATACAATATTTATTGGTATTTATCTTCTACCATAAGGGCCATAATGAGAAATGAAAATCAGAAGATGAAGACCTAGCACGGAAGCATCAGAAGCTATTTTTGAATTAAAAGTTACATTAACGAGACCGTGAGTGACGATGGTGTATTCATCTGGCACTGCTGCTCACCTGACATTTAGGTTTTACCTTATATTCTGTGAAGCATACGTTTTGATATAAAAATGTTTTTGCAACTGCTTTTATTTTTAATTTTCAGTCTTCCTGTGCACATATTGAAAATGAAGGGATAATTGCTAGGAGTTGTATTTGGCTCAAATAACAGAAGTTTGTGCAAAGTTACTGTGCAGTTTCATATGATTCAATTATTACTGTGCCAAAAATAATTTAAGTCTAATTTATATCATCAGTTTGTCAATGTTTGTACTGTGCACGAAACACACCAAATATGTTGGTATGAGCGCTATTTTAAGTGTCATTATAAAGTTCACCATTGGGAGAAAATGTGGGTTTTAATCATGATAATACTGATTAAACTTTGGTGAAAAACAACTATGGCAAAAATAATTCTTCTTAATATATTAAAAAAATCAGTATGAATTTGTATGATACAGGCATAATTCATGCCTGCACACAAATAAACGGTGATAGTCTGACTACTAAAACAGAAAACATGGGTGACAAAAATGTAATAGATAATATACGCTTTTACAAAAATAAAGCTTAAAAGATTACATAAGGTTTTAAAAACCGAATATATATGTTTTATAAGTTTTAAAAGATGTATTTGTAAATATATATTTTATACATAAATAAGTACTTAAATATAAGTTTGTATATATATGTGCTTTATAATATAAAAGGTACATTTCTTATAATTAAGTTGATAATAAAAATGAAAATAAAATTTCATGGTACTCCTGATTTGGATGATAAATAATATGGGATTTCCTTTCAGATGGACAAATACTATAATGAGTGCTAACTTCCAGATTGGAACTTGGTTGAATTATACTTTTTAAAAATTTTTTGCAGTTTTTGGCCGGGGCTGGGTTTGAACCCACTACCTCCAGACTATGGGGCTGGCGCTCTCCTCCTTCGAGCCATAGGTGACACCCTAAATTATACTTTTTAGCCCAGTGAGTTAAATCCAGGTAGCTAAACATGCCAGGTTTAGATTTTAACCTAAACACGACTGGTGATTCTTCTGGTGTAAACTACTACCATTCTAATTAAATAAGATTAATCTCTATCTATAGCCTTTATATTTGATTGTCTAACTGTGAACTCCCTTAAATTATACTTGCAGCCCAGCTCCCTCCATATTCAAATTCTTTATACTCAACTCAGCCTTCACGTCAAGTCTACCACAGACTCAGGGTAGGGTCTGCTAGAGAAGATTGAACGTCACATAGATGTGGTGAGATGAATAGAGACTCTGGGTAATGCAAGTTTAACACAGTGACGTGCACATAGCAGAGGTTCAGCAAACGTTCACAGAATTATTGAAGGGTTGGATTGGAAGCACGAACTGGAACTTGAGTAATTATTATCCTAAATAATAGGATGCTAGTGTTTCAACGCATATAACATCATTCAAAAGCAAATGTGTTCCATGTAGATACACTTTTATTTTGATTTCCATAAAAGTGCTATATAGCATTTATGTGGTTCTCTAATATAACATTTAGGACTTTGTCTATGGTTATTTACTTGGCTTACTTTCCTGTCATTTCCTGGTTAAAATAAATTAATAAAAGCATAAAGCATAAAATATAGCATTCATAGTGATCCTCAGATGATCACTGCTTTTTCTACACTGCATTTTCAACCAGTTTTTCAAAGACTTTATAAAAATATTCATATATCAAATATTTCAAATGGAATTATTCTAAGTAGAGCTACTCTCCTCTTGAGGATTACAACACTATTTGATTTAATTAAACTGATCAAATTAAAGCAAATGGTGGCGTAAGCCCCAGAGTAATGTATATTTCAGTTATTGAAACTGCCACGGGAGTGCTTGCACTTTATATTTGAAATACATTCAGATCTCATTTTGTGATAGATCATTCAGTGATACCAAAAAAAAGAAAAAGGGAAGGGGAAATACTGACAATTTGAACAATTTTACTTGATTTAAAGTGTATTTCTCTAGCACTAAATAAATTGATTTATAATTTTTGTTTACTGCTTGGAGTTAATATACTAATGAATACTTAAAGGTATATACAAATTTAAAAAGCTGCAGAAAAATTTCCAAATGTTGAAGATGATGTATTTATTTCCTTTTATTTCAGCTACATGGTGAAAGACATGTGTGTGTAGGAGCCAAGAGATTATTATTATTATTTTGCAGTTTTTGGCTGGGGCTGGGTTTGAACCAGCCATCTCCGGTATAGGGGGCCGGGGCCCTACTCCTTTGAGCCACAGGTGCCTCCCAGAGCTAAGAGATTATTAAAGGCAATGAGAAAGAACATGTAGGTCTGATTGTGTAACATATTAAGAAGTGATAGAGTAACTGATGAGCTTCAAAAATGCCAATCACATAGAGCACTCTATGAGCACTCATAGAACACTCTAGGGCTTTTGCTTTATTCTCTCTGCAATTTTTAGAATTCTAAGTCACTGCAGGTGCTATTATCCTGCTTGTGTTTATTGTTTTATTTGAGATTTTGCTTGAATAAAGCTTGGGTCTTTGAGAAAACTCCCACAATCTGTGCAGCTGTGAAATAATTTTATTCTCTATAGTGGGTATGTAAAGAAGTCATAGCATTAATTTTTTTCCTGAAAATAACCCATACATATTGTCCTGGATCTTCATATTATACAGTCTTCCACCTATTCCGTAAGCACTGTTAAGCATATAAAATAGATTCAGTATAAATGTTATTTCTATTATCTTAAGACAATTGTAGCAGGCTAAAGATATAAAGGTTGGGTTTTTCTAGCTTATCATCAATATCTCACTGCCTGTGTAATAGAAAAAGTCATTAAATTTTCAATTCTCACTCTTTTTATATATTGAATGAAGGAGGAAAGGAAAGGCAGATGCATAAAGAAATTGCCAGAAGTAAGGACAAAGCACCCTAGAAAATAAGAGAGGGAAAAAACCCAACTGGAATTAAACTAAATATCTGCGTTAGGACATAGTAATATAATGGTATGTCTATCAATGAAACTATGGCTATGAAGTCTGCACATTATTTACTAAACATTCATATTCTTTTTTTAATATTATATTTTCTCATAGATGTCCCTGACATAGCCAAAGTAGAACTTGATTAACTTTGTTTAAGAAAGGAGGTTATATATCAGTTTGGAAAGTGAAACTACCTATTTAGTTATAAGCTAGAGATTGAAAACCAGATTTTTATGGTACAAATAAAGGGTGTTTGAACTGCTCTTTCCTGTCAGCTGATTAATCCACTATAATTGAAGATCTGTCTGGTCTATCTATATAAGCAGAGAGCAGTCTTTCTCTGTTTGCATGGCTGAAGCACTTAACCCTGCCTGTTATGTAGGTCCCAGATGAGTTTTTATAGATCCTGGAGTGATGAACGTGTAAGGTACCCCGCCTACAACACAGGGAAGAAAAGACTTCTGCGGCAGCCGAGTTGCCGTCAGTCCAGCTTCTTGCAGACAGGAGCAATGCTTGACGTAGTGGGCTACATGTTAGGCTAGATAGGATGAAATTAGTATCAAGAAGTCGTACGTAAATCAAAAGTGAAGGGAGAGAGAGAAAGCTTGGAAATTCCAGTGAGATTATAAAGCAATTATGGTGAATTTAGCAGAAAGGCAAAAAAAAAAAAACTTAGAAAAATTGCCAGCAAATAATGGACTATTGATCTTCAGGAATTGGGAACGATCACTGTATGATTCTGAGCGCATCTATTCGATAGAACAAAGTGATTGCTTTATTCTGTGCCATGAGAAAAATCACAGTTGATCTTTTCTCCTTTTACTGTGGGTGTCCATGTGCGTGTCTTGATTATTTGCAACACCTTTGTGAAAGCAGCATTCATATGGAACTGGTAAATGCAAATGACGTGAGGTAGGTTGGTTAGAGACAAAACTGGTAATTCACAGCATCATCTGCTATCCAGTTTGCTGGCTAAGGCCTATCTCTCTACCTTTATTTAACCAACTGCCAAGTCTTCTACACTCTAATTTCTAAACATGCCTGGAATCTATTCACTGTCTTAATTTCAGAGCAAACCAACATCATCTATCACTTAGGTAACTTTTCTACCGGTTTACCTTCTAGGAATCTTGCCCTCTTCTATTACTTATTCCTTTTGCAGCAAATGCCTTCATCCACAAATGAAAGAGCGAGTTTGACCTAACCGACCGCTGACTGCTTTAACTTGTCCTTCGCATAAAAGCACATGCTTATCCACGTGTATGTACAAGGTCCACAACCACCTGCTTCATCCTCTTCACAGCCATTGTTCTCCAAGCATTCTCTACCAGATCATAAACCTTTTATTAATTTTTTTTTGATATTCTGCACTTTCCTTTGCCTCCCATCTTGTTCACACCATATTTCCTGTGTACAAACTTTTTTTTTTCTTTTTTTAATGATGTGTTTCCTGACAACCTTAAAATACCTCACAGAACTCCTCCTTGGATACTGGAATAACTTAGTTAGACAAGTTTATTCTCCCTCAGAGTGTGGTATATTCTCCTTCCTAAACCCCAGCAGACATTTTAATGATTAAGGCGTATTTAACATCAGACTTCTTCCTGAACAACGCCAAGCTCTGTGAAGTCTGCATATATACTGTGTTGGAAACTTTGTTTTAACTGGAGGTTGTTTTTTTTTTTTTTAGAGAGAATGCGTTGTTAAGACCATCTGTATAGACATTAGAGAATACCAGAAATGCAATTGCAACATAGTAACTTATAATACTGTTATAATAATACTAACATGTCAGGTCATCATTGTAGTAATCCTATGGACTGGACGTGATAATATCCATGCACTACAGATAAGGCAACATTAAGCTAAAGAACCTAACTTCCTTATAATTATATAACTTATAATTATATAACTAGTTGTTAGGTTATCTGGGGTTTAAATCAAGGCAGCTGGCGACATACTCTGCTGTGAGTCAATGTCCTTGAAGGATGCTGTGAATGAAAAAAAAAATGTGGAAAGCTGCTAGAAATAGTGATAGATAATGTGGTAGTCAGATTGTATAAGACCCAAAAGAAGAAGGTTTGCACCATTGTGTAAGTTTAGCACTACTTCCCCACTACCCTGGGAACAGGGCAGGTTGTAGGGGAATGTGAACACTGAATTTGTTGTTTTAAGCTTTAGAAGAAACAAAAATCTTAGACACTAGGAAACCATGAAACTTAGATTCATGCCAAGGTTAATGTGTCTTTGTGAACAATGTTCTTTCCTTAATAACATTTTTTTTCCCACCAGGAACATTTAAAGAAAGAGAATAAACAAATAAGAACCACTTATCAATATAAAAATCCTAGAGGGTAATGAAGTCTTGGTCTTACAAAAAGTCATGCTTTGGCTCAGCACCTACAGCTCAGCAGCTACAGTGCCAGCCACATACAACAGAGCTGGATAGTTGGAACACAGCTCAGGCCTGCCAAACAACAATGACAACTACAACCAAAAAATAGCCAGACGTTGTGGTAGGTGCCTGTAGTCCCAGCTACTTGGGAAGCTGAGGCAAGAGAATTGCTTAAGCCCAAGAGTTTGAGGTTGCTGTGAGCTGGGACGCGCCTTGCTTCTGAAGTTCTGGTGAACGTCTTTCTACTCAAAGTGACAACATATGCAAAAGATGAAAATGTGCATCTTCTATGTTTGCTATATTTTTAGAATTATTTATTTTTTTCAGATGTTTAAGTAAAAGAGAAAGATCTCTGAAAGTCTTGAAAGACGATGTAATTAACAAAGTCTTTAATGAGTTAAGTTTTTAGAACTGTGCATTTCTGCGACACCCTATTGAAACACTCAATTAAAAGTTAATTAGGATAAATCATAGTGAGAAAGGAGATAACCTTCCATCTCCTAGTACAGACCATCTTGCTTCACATTAGACTTTCAAGGTGACTCTTAAAGCTGCTTCAAAATAGCAGGAATTAAGTACCAAAGATGAGATCCATTATAATATTAACAAATTTAATTTAAAATATACCATTTTGAGGTTAATGTGATCACAAGTACATTTTACTAGATTATATGTTAATAAAGTTTTTCTGAAAAAAGTAGATATCTGTCAGTTATGTTCCAATATTTATGTGAACAATTATTTTTTGTAATGGGTATGATAGATCGTTCACTCATTTATACAATGAGTGCCAGCTGTGAACCAGGGCAGACTCGAGACCTCTGTGCACAACATAAAGTTGGATTTGATATTTAATTTTTAAACTTTTATCAATTTTTTTCTTGCATTTCCAAAATAATAAGTAATAATAAGTACTGCAGGAATATAACTGCCTTGAGAGACATAAATTATTTGAATTGTGTTAGATACAACTTTAAAAATCTTTAATTGCTTGAACTTCTAGGTAAAACTCCAATATGCATTTCATTTGCTGAAATTATTACAAGTGTATTTGTAAATCATTAAAAACAAGGAAAGAAATTTATCTTTGGGTGGCAGGTAATAGTACCTATACATTTAAGCTACATCTTATGTTCATTCATAAAGAGATGATAAGGCAAGTCAAAGAAAGTTAGTACACATGAGCATACCTGTGCATAGTATGTGTATTTATATGCAAGTGTGTGCAAAGTGTGTTTTCATGAGTGTATGTGAGACCTTATATTCAGTGCATGATAATGTAACGTTGACTTAGACGGACATTCTGGTTTTGACTCTTTCTCCTACGATCTTTGTGATTTTATACAAGTTGCTTGCATTCTTTGGTCCATTTCTCTTTTATTAAAATGAAAGTAATAATAATTCTTAAGATTTATTAATAATAATAATTCTGAAAGATTTGTTGTGATGATTAAATGGATAACCATATGGAAATAAATAGAACTATGTCTGGTACACAGTGAATACTCAGTAATTACCAGCATTACACAGTGTATGTATGACTGTGGTTGAGTAGGTGTTCACATTTGTGGGTGGCAGCGAAAAGGAAAAGGAATTTTTTTTTGTAGTTCTGAAATTCTGAATTCTTTATTTAAGATATTGAGAGAAAAATATCCCAAGGCATTATCCAAAGTTTTTGCCTCAAGTTATTGAATAAACTGGCTTATCCTAAATAGTATTTTTGTTCAGAATTGATCACCACCAAAGCAAGAAGTTTTAGAGAACAGAATTATGTTTACAACACTGATTTTACACATTTCTATATGTGACGGTAACCCAGAGTAACTGCTGCTACCTGCACCCCCCTTTATGTTCTTCTCTATTGGTTGAAAGACATTTCTGTATAACTGAACTTTTAACATCACCTCCAGCTTATTATAATTCTTAATCAATTCTTCACTGAAATTCTAAGGGTTGAAAGTCTATTTGCCTTTTAATAGCTCCATTCATCTTTTTCCATTGTTATGGAATTTTTTAGCTAGGCATATGGTCATCTATGATAAATATTATTTTTTCCAACCTTCCTTGCACCCAGGCATAACCATTTAACTAGCTCAGGCCAATAATACGTATGGAAATGGTTGTCTGGCATCTGGCCATCTGGCAGTGTTTGAGAGTTGTTCTCATGACTGAAAGGAGACATACCCTTCACAGTCCTTTTCATCTCCTCCTCCTTCCAGCTCCCAGCAAAACAGGTATGAGAGCCGCAGAGTAATTAACTAAATGAAGTCTCTTATTTAAGCAAAGTGCTAGATAAAATGAAAATATATATCTGTATGTGTGTGTGTATATATATATATATATATATACACATACAGACACATCAAAGGTTATTTTATCTACTCCAGGAACTGTTTGACCTCATAGCCAAGGGAGTCATTTTAGTGAAAAAAAAAAAAAGGATCAATAGCAGCCTAATGCTATTTGCTCTGCCTACTGTCTCTGCTGGAACGCTTTTCTTCCAAATATTCTCACGGCTACCTCCTTTGCCTATTTAAAATTATAACTTAAAAACTTATCTTGTAGTATTTCTGATTTCTTAATTGGTTCACTCTTCCCCTGCCCCATTGAACTTGTTCACCTTCTAAAACTTTATACAATTTATGAATGTGCCACAATTATCGTACTTACCCCACCAAGATGTAAGTTCCACTGGCTCAGAGATTTTTTTCTCTTTTTTTTTTTTACTGCTGTATTGCACATGCTCAGCAGCATATGAGACACAAGATCCAATTACTATTTTATTTAAAAGGAAGAAAATAAGTCTATCCAGGTAGAGAAAAATTGCATGTACAGATGATACGTTGAAAATATTTTACGAGGACGTATATTTAATTCTGCAAGATGTCCCAACAGTTGCCATATGTACATACATACATATGAAAAATAGAAAGTTGTAGCTAAATGTACTTTTATTTACCAAATTTTCATTTCAAAATATTACAAAGTATTTCTCTACATGATACATAAATATAAAAAATTAAAGATATAAAATATGTAGGGGAACTTCTGTAAGCTGACCACACTAGGGACTATAACCAACTGGGCAATATCCAGAGGTGGTCAGCAGATGGAACTAGGCCTACTGTGCTGACGGGTTTTCATGTTGCATTTCCAGTCCATGAAATTTAGGCCAACTTACGGAAGAGGTCAAAGAGGGGAGGTGGTCAACTCTGGAGGTTCTACTAAAATATAATATATAATATGAGTTTGTTAACTTTCTGATAGTGACCCTTGAGGAACCCTGTGGCATAGTTGTAATATGGAAAGAAAATAAAAGCAACATAAACTAAATCACGAAGTACTGAAAATGTCTCAAAAAATGAAGACAGTCGAGTCAAGATTCAGGGCTTTTAAATAACATTAGAAGCCAACGGGAGAAGGATAAGTCTTGGAATGTGGAAAAGAGAGTAACTGCCAGTTAATGCCTGTAATCCTAGCACTCTGGGAGGCCGAGGCTAATGGATTGCCTGAACTCACAGGTTCAAAATCAGCCTGAGCCAGAGCAAGACCCCACCTCTAAAAGTAACTGGGCATTGTGGTGGGCACCTGTAGTCCCAGCTACTTGGGAGGCTGAGACAATAGGATCACTTGAGCCCAAGAGTTTGAGGTTGCTGTGAGCTATGATGCCATGGGACTATACCCAGAGCAACCAAGTTAGACTCTGTCTCAAAAAATAAAAAATAAAACAAACAAATTAACTGAATTGAAAAACTATAGGATTTAATTAATAAGAATAGAATTTTAGGCAAAGAATAAGTATATATAGTGCAAAAGAAGAATTCGATTCAACAGTGGACTGGCTGATCTCACAGTATTATATTAATCTACAGGTATCAAGGGATTAAGTGGGTATATAGGCCAGAAGTAGAGATTCATATCAGAGAAGGGAGTATTAGAACTAACAATTTAAGTAACTCCAATTTTAAGTGATGGGAATGTCCAGGGTTTGGCTCTGGAATGGAGAATGTGGCTAAAGTGAGGGGGAGAATTAAAGTGAAGAAAATCGATGGAAGGGCAGTGTTCAGGAGCAGGAAATGACCGAGCAGTATTGGTCATTGAAGGAGCTCATCTTATTTTGAAGAAAATGACTGGCACAGGCAATAAAGACCCATTCAATTAAATAAATAGGAATAAAAAGGTGGAACTTATGTAAACTTTGAGGGTATTATTGAAAAATATACAGAAGATGTTTGAAAAGAAAAATTTCAGAAGAAAGACAAGATAAAATGAAGTCCTGGGAACAGTTTCACATTTTGAAGAAAATTGTTAACCATTGATGTTTATGAAAGAAAGCACAAATAATAAGTTATTAGAACTTGTGCATACCACAGATAGAAATTTTGGAATGAAGATGCCATGCTAAACAAGAACATGAAGAATTATCAAGAGAGAAAAGTGATCAGTGTCATGAAGAAGATTAATAATTTTTACAATAGCATCATGACACAGCCTTTGTCTCCACTTTTCAGAGGAAGAAACCAAGCTCCAAACGCTAAAAGCAATATGCCCTGGATTGAATAGCAGATGAATCACAGAACACTTACTTAACTGGCTACATAGCTATCTTCCATTCCACTAACGTGGCCATAAGCTTCACCCTTAAAGTACAAAATTTGATGTTCAGAGTCAACTGTTTATTAGTGACATTATTTAGGAATTCACTAATGATTTTAGGAATTATTTAGAGAATGCAATAAGCGAAAGGATGTGGAGCTTAAGAGAGTGATTCACATAGAATTCAGTGATAAATGATCACTGATATTATGATAATTATTAGTGCTATTGTTACGAATGAGTTGTGTGAACATTACCTTACTTCTGTACAATCCAGTACTATCATCAGTAAACTGAGACAATAATATTCATTTTCATTAATGAGGGAATGAAAACCATGGGTAAAAATTTAAATGTGATAATAAATGGGAACTTTCTGAAAAAGCACTTAACTTGTGATGTTAAAACAACTCAGCAAAATCCTTTGAGTCTGAGGCAGTTGAATGTGTACTCTGCTCCAGAATAATATTTCTGGATCCTTTATCAGCATAGTTTACACTTCTATGTTTCATTATAACATATAATTCCAAGGCTTGAGTACAGTATTTCAGAGGCTACCTGACACGGCCACCACTCATGATGATCTAAAATCTATTTCCAGCACAGTTTCGTGCCACATTCAGCAGCTATATTATACTACAGTTTCGTATTGAAGTAGAGCTCAATTAAAACCACCTGGTACTCTTTTTTCTCGTAAACTTCTTAAATTTCTCTTTATTCTCTACTAGATGTTTATGTTTGCTTAATTTTTACAAAGGAAATCTAACAAAGCTTGTCTTGAATCATACTAGACAAATTATTTTTACTACAATAAAGTTAATGGAGGAGATATGAGATGTGTACCTGTGTTTAATCGGAATTAACACCTGGTTGACCAGACTCTGCTTGTCCCTAGGCATTCCTGTTCCCCGTGCCCATTCTTGATCACTCCATCAATGATAAGTCATACCTCACTGCCAGATCTTAAGATCTTGTGGCCACTTATCAAATCCATTCTAATGGACTCACTTTTCTTGTCGTAAAATTTTAGCTAATCTCTTACTAAATTATATACTTGAAAATAATCTAAAGAAATGTACATCTAAAAGTAGTTTATGAATAGAAAGAACATATTGTCTTAAAATGACTTCAAATGTGTATTTTGGTTATTAGTCAGTGAATTCTTTTTGTTACTGTAAAATGAAAATACATACTATGGAAACATTATAGTGAGTCCTGTGGTATCGATGCCCAAATCTCTGGGTTTTAATATGCGTTCCAAAATGTATTATCCTCTTTCTTGAGTCTTTCTTTTCTCATTTGCAATAAAAGATTGATAACAGCACCTCCTACTCAAGGCTCTTTTGATGAATAAATGATAAAAAAATACCCAAAATGTTTATAAGTAAGTATAAATAAGTACAAAGTAAGCATTAGATAAATGTTAGTTATCGTTGCATATATATAATGATTAATTTCTTTGTATCTACAATATTATACATACAATAATTTGGTATGACTTTCAGACATTCATATTTCCTTACTTTTAATATCGATATAAGTTAACATTGAAGGAGAAGTTTCAGTACTATTTCCACTGGCAATATATTTTTTTTAAATAAGTAAGTTATTTTTAATTCTCTGTAAAGTTTCTGAAAGGAGCATTGCTCTCTCTAAGGGACATTGATAATTTCTAGGTCAGAGAGAAATTAAGGGAGAGCTTAATGCCCATAGTTCTTCTTACATAACCTCTCTGTCTTCTCAACAACTTTGATCAGTCATGCATCAATTTGCCTTTGAAGGAAGAGGAGAAGGTTTTGAATCTTACAATGAAAACATATCAGCAGTTATATTTAATTTACAAAGTGAAGCTTTAAATATTTTTAAAGGGAACCAAGATGTAATCTGATTGAAGAAAGCATCTTCTGACATTTCACTTTCTGCAAATGCACATTCATCGTGGTGATGGATGACTTGCTTAAAATAACTAATTTGAATTTCAATAGGGAGGATATGTGCTAACTCCACTCAAAGCATCAATTATATATTCTCTAGTCCTGTTCTCTCATTGCTTTGCATATTACCAAATATGTGAAATTTTCTAATCAGAAACTTGGTATTGCATAGACCAAAAAATTCATTAATCATTAACATAAAATAAAATGGTGGTGAAGTGAGTTGGCCTCTGATTTTATCTGAGTGCACACTGGGAAGGTGATAGTCAAATTTAAGTCTTAATTCTCTGTGGAGGAAAATTCAAATGTGCCCTGTCATTTTCAGTTTTGAACTCTTCTGTCATTAAATTAATAGGTACATAAGGAATCTTTTTCTCAGTGCAAATTTTCCCTATTCTAAGCTTGAATGGACATTGGTGTCTTCAGTAGAGATTCATTAAATGAAATTAAAGTAAAATGGACTTGAACATAATAGATCATCCATATCAATGCCCTTGAATTTATGTTTATGCTATTAAATTCTTCTTTCCTTAGTGATAATCTCAGAAGATTTTTTTTTCATTCTTCTTTATTTCCTTCTTTCTTCTCTCACTCTTTATTTTTTTAATAACAAGGAATAATTTTCTGATTTTGTTTAGAAGTTACATTCTTCTTTCTATAAGATAGGGGTGGGGAACTTTTTCATGCTAATTTAGGTGTAATCAAATAAGGCAACATTCAAGAAGTTTCAATTAAAAATGTACATTATTTTGCAAAAGTATAACTACATTGTAGTTAATACTTCCAAAAAAAAAGAAAACTACTTGTTCATTTTAAAGTTTATTAATCTTTTATGACTTTGCTGTGTCTTCTTTTTGAATATTTGGGTGCAGCCTGGAGCTCTGCATTTTCATTTGATCCTCTAAATGGGCATCCGTCATTTGTGACCTTAGGGTTGTTTTGATTTGGCTCAGGGAGGAGAAGGTAGATTTGCAGGAATGAGTAGTTGAAAAGCAAGAAAGTATTTTCCAGGTGTGTTGCTGAAAGTGTGGGTATTCTACCACATTTTTTGATATTTGAATTGGATCTCTCTTAGTATGGAACATAATATACTGAGGGCTCAATCATTTCCATCTCTAGTTCTTTAGGTCGGCAGTCCCCAATCTTTTTGGATTGGGGACTGGTTCCCTGGAAGACAATTTTTCCGTGGGCCAGTTTGGGGGATAGAAGGAAATCTTATAGGAGGCAGAGTTCAGGCATGATATGAGAGAGGGGGACTGGCTGTAAATACAGAGGAAACTTCACTTGCTCACCCACGACTCATCTCCTGCCATGTGGTTTCGTTCCTAACAGGTTGCAGCCTGGGACTGAAGCTTTAGCTACCTTTGTGATATCAACTAGGTGAGGCTGAAATGCTAATTTGGATGTGATGTCATGATTCTCAAAGTCAGTGAACCTTTCACTGTATCTCATGTCAATAAGACAGTCACTGCTGAGTATTCTTTAAATGATTTACATCTATCATCCTGCTCATCAAAAACTTTTACTAATTGTTGAAAAATATACATATGAAATTTCATTTTGAAGAAATGTTTGGAAAAAAAGGTAGTTTTTTTTTTAATGCTTGCATTTTTGCCAAAGATCATTTACAGACATAGCCTTAACTTGCAAAGAAATATTCATATTGTTTTGATTTGGCATGATATTACACAGAAATGCTGCACTTCTATAGAAATACTCTTATATTAACAATTCACATTGCTGATTCTGTTCCTCAAGAAATTTAATTACCTCTTCTCATAGAGACAAAATTTTGGCTAACACTTGTCCTTGAAATAGCCAATCCACTTTCCAGTAAATGGGAAATCCACACTGAATACCTTATCTTTCAACTTTAGCATGTTACATAGAACTGGCATGAATATAGTGATGGTGGTGCTGGTAAGGAAAGGGAAGTTAGAAGAAAATTATGAGTGCAGCAGTTGTCAGTTTAGTTCTTATTACTGATTTTCTAATTGTGCTGGTCAGACCAGAAGGATTATTTCACTGAAACTTATTTTGTTATTTGGTTTTTCAAAATATATTCATTTGAAAAATAAAATAAAAATATAAAGGACAAAGAAAAATGTATTAATAGAAACATAAGGGTTTGTTTTACAGAATTTGGATTCAGTCAAAAGTCTACACTTAAGGTAAAAGGCCGCTGGCGGCCCAGAGGCTGCACACCACACACTTCTGGGCTGTTTGTTTTCTCTTAAGAAGTCTCCTGATAATCTGATGAGTTTGATAAGTGACTAAATGATTTCCTCTTGCTAATTTTAAATTTCTCTTTTTCACTTCAACTTTATTCATTCTTATTATGTAATAATACACAATTGTGAAGTCCTTTTGGCAGTGTGAGTGCCTGGAGATCACCAGGCCTCCTGTATCTGAATGGCTAACTCTTTTGCTAGTCCTGTCACATTTTCATTAACCATTTTCTGAGCTATGTCATCTAAATGTTTCTATTTCTCTTTCCCCTCAGGACTACTGATAATTCATATACAGTCACTTTATGTAGTTCCAGACATTTCAAAGGCTTTGCTCACTTTTTTAATTCATTGTTCCTTAGTTTTATTTGACTATATTTTTGTAAAAGACTTGTATTTGGGCTCTGCAGTTGTTTCTTCTGTTTGTTCTACGGTGGTTCTGATGCATTCAAGTATGTTTTGTATTTCCTTCCAAAATTTTTCAGTTTCAGAATTTCTTCTTTTGTTTGTTTTTAGAATATCTTTGGTAAATTTCTCATTCATCTCCTGAACTGATTTTCTGGCTGTGTGCAGTCAGAGTTCCCTTTCATATCATTGAACATCTTTAGCATTTATATTTAGCATTCTATTTTTTTTTTTTTGCAGTTTTTTTTGGCCAGGGCTGGGTTTGAAACCACCACCTCTGGCATATGGGGCCAGTGCCCTACTCCTTTGAGCCACAGGCACCGCCAGCATTCTTTATCTAGTGTTATGAGGAATTATTTTTCATTGGAATCCTTTCTTGGACAATTATTTTGGTCCTTTGGTGTCATCAGAATGTCTTCCTTCTTTATGTTTCCTCCTGATAACTGGGCATGTGCTATAGCAGTTGCTTATTCTAAATTTTTTTAATTGCTTTTGAAGGGGAGAATTATTTCCTGAAGATATACATATGTTGTTAGTGAGTAGGACACTTTTGATTTGATTTGATTGCTACAGCATTGTGATCTTTTATGATTTCTTAGGCAGTGCACAGGAATCAGTGGTATCTGTGATTTTTTAGTGGCTTAGCGAACAGTTGAACTGTCATGAAATTTTGGTGGGACTTAAATGCCAGCTAAGACAGTCTTTGGGCCCCAGTTGTGGCAGTGATGGTCTGAGAAGGCCTGATTCTAGGTCCCAGAGCATTTAATGTTGGGAGCAGTTTTAGAGTATCTTGAGGCATGAATTCTTGTGTGTTGGTGTAGGAGCAGAGTGCTGGTGGTATGAGTGACTACTTAGACCGCTGAGCAGCAAGTGTGGATTGCAGGTGCCAATAGCAGTGGTAGAGCCACCCACTATGATCCATGCACCTCGTGTTACAGTTTCCTGGAACAGGGTGGTGGGTATTGCCCTAAGTGTGCTAAGGAGAGCTTGGTCTTCCCTGTCTTTGCTCAGATGGGTGGTAGCTGTAAGCACATCACCTAGAACAAGACCTGAGGGCAGGATAAAGCCCAGTGTTAACCTCCCCAAATGGAACTGACTGTGGGTTCACAATCAACAGGGCAAGGCCCCTTTCAGTCAAGCATCATAGGCAGGAGCCTGTGGGGAGTGAGATATGCTTGTTTCTTAGTCTCACAGAAGCCCAAAGCAGCATAGTAGGAGTTTTCCTAGGTGTGCGTGGCAGAGATTGGGCTTCCTTGTTTCTTATCAGCTGAGCAAGGCTATAGTTGTGTCAGCCCAAATTCAGCCCTAACTTTTCTATTTTTAGTAGAGACAGGGTCTCACTCTTGCTCAGGTCAGTCTTGAACTCCTGAGTTCAAGCAATCTACTGCCTCAGACTCCTAGAGTGCTAGGATTACAGGAGTGAGCCACCAGGCCTGGCCTATCTAGGATCTTAGAAGAGACTCTGTTCAAGCAGCAATAGGCTCGGATGCCTATGGTATTCTGCACGGGTTCCCTTTCTGGGGTAATGTCTCTGTGCAATTTCTAAGCAGGGTAGACACCTGAGTGGCTCAAGAGGCTCTCTTGTAGCCAAGATTGTAAAAGCTTGTCTCAGAGAGAGGAGCTTCTTTTGTATTATTTTCTGGGAGCTTGTCATGGCTCTTAGCCAATCCTCAGCTGTGCAAGTTGCCTTGAACTCTCTCTTTGTACCTACTTTTGGTGGGTCCCATCACTTCTCTGGGGAATCCTAGCATTCTCTCCTAGATGGTCTATTCAAAATGTGAAGATATTCTTACTCCTCTGGTTCCTCTCTGTGGAGAAGGCACATACTACCTGTGTTTATGTGAGCAATCTTGAGCTTCTGTTTCAGAATTTTGACATACTAACAATAGAAATTAAAAGAAAAATTAAATAGAGCATTTAAAGGAGAAAACATATTAAAGGCAATAATAAAAATATTTATAACCAAGGATCAGAAATTTCACTAAAATGAAGTAGTGAATTAAAAAAGAAGCCTGGATTCCAGAAAGAAAGAGACAGATTGGATGGGAATTCCTAGGAATGTGATTAGGGAATTCTCGGGAGTGTCATGCACAGCTGCTTTTGAGGACAACCAGTCCAGATTGAAGCAATATCATCCAGAACTTCAGGAAATGCAGCTATAAAGAGAAATACGGATGAAGCTGATGGAGTATTGATGTATCTGACAATTTTTGAATAATATTTTCAAATTTCTAGAGAATGCAATGATGAAGAATGTGATGGTAAATACAAAGGAAATTCAGCATTAATTAAATAAAATAAACGACAATTAATTCTAGAAAAAACAAAAACTTGGTAACAAATTTAATCAAACATGGAATATAGTTTAGCTATATTTAAATTTATAAACATATAAAAAAATAATGATTTTCATAAAATAACCAAATTGAAAAGACAACTTTATAGATCTTATGTGTAACTATATATGTATCTATGTATGCAGAGAGGAGAAAGTAGTGTAGGAGAACAAAGCGTTCTTCTTTAATAAGATAACTCAATACATAGAGTCTAAAATCAAAAATTTACATATCTATTACTCAGATATGTACAGATAAATCTCAGGAGAAAGACTTACAAATTTAGAAGTGGTTGTCTCTTAGGAGTGAAAGTGGGACAGAGAAATTGGTCTGATGTCTGAGATTTTATTTTAACTTAGTACAACTTTAATTTTTAGTTATGTACAGATATTTCTGGTATTTCTTTAATATAAATATAATGTTGAGATTTTAGTGACCTTGTAGATGTCAAAAGCTTAAATTTTTTCAAATATTGCCCGACCCTAATAAGAAGACCTTGGATAAGTATAGCAATGCCTGTGAAGATCATTGCCACTCACAGTGGGCTGCCCTAAATTGCATTCTCACTTAGCGTCAGTAAGGAGCCGTTTAACTTTCATTTTTATGTGCAAAGTCAGAAGAAATTCAAACTTCTTGTCTTATACTATGTAATCAATGGAATGAGTTCAGGATAGTGATGTAAATCAAGGACAGATTTGAACATGGAGTGTTGTTGAGATGCCAAGCAGAATCAAAGTGCCTCAACCCCCAAGAACCTTGTTTATAAAGGATAGAAAAATTTTTCAAGTGTTAATTATCAGCATATGTATACAGAGACACACATTTCCTAGAAATATCCCCCTTTCTAAAATGATATTTTTAATATCACTTAATAATAAATGATTAAATGATTTTTAATATCATTTAATGATAAGTGCAAAATGATATTTTTGAAGCAAAAGGAGGAATTTTATAATTCTACACTGGATACTAGTAGGAAAATGAGAAACAATATTCACACAAGGAAAGGAGTGATAAAACACATATATTCTCTTCTGCAATAAAGTTGGCCAGAACAGGACTCTATTTTCATGTGTATATACTGGAAAAGCCAGCAAAGAACAGCAAAACATACAAATGACACAAAAGTTCATGAAAGACATTTTGGATTAGGTGAGCGTCCTAGACTAAGGGTCAAGAAATTGCATTGGCTGGAACAGAGCAAATGTCTTTCAGAACAAACTGATGTCAGTAAACATTGGTCACACAAGACAAAAATAATATGACAGTTGCAAGATTGAGGATTTTTATCTGTACCTTCAGAGATCTTCATGGATATGACATCCAATATCTTAGATTGCTCTTAAGAAAAGCCACCTTAATAGTGTGTAAAGCACGATTGTGTCCTCAGAGCAGAAGGATCCTTGAATTGATCCTACTCTTTCAGCACAAATCTCTAGACATTAAATGTGGCTTGAAATCAGATAATGAGTTTTTCTCCTCACCCTCACTCCAAGAGTATGTTCTTACTTGGCAGGTAGACATGACATCCATTCTGTCTAGGGGATACTTTTGTTAACCACATCCTCCTAAGTTCTGGAACGCTGCTTCAAGGGTGACCTCATGTTAATGAAAGCAAAATTTCAGTATATTATAATTATAAATTGGGAACAATGAAGAAATTTCAGATAAAAGGGATAGAAAATATTATACTCAAGAGAGAAATTTTTATGAATCTAAGATTTAAACAAAATCAATAAAGGCCTAGTTTTAGAAGTATAATTTTAGGGATTATAATAATAATCATTTAAATGTATTATTTAATTTATCTTTAAATATATGTTAATAATAGGCTTCAGACAAAAAATAAATACCAAATCTAGATCTATCGATGCATACCCTGGGCCCATGGATACTGTCTGACCCTTTTTCCAGCCCAAGACCTATCCCCTCCATATGATTGACTGGATGCCCCAAGGAGTAATGAGACTCATGACTACAGTATTGTCTTGGGGTATGTTTCTAGCATAGGTCCAAATGGGTGGCCTGGAGAAAGGTGCGCTCCTCTTAGCCAGTGTGGCCAGTGTGGCTGGCAAAGAATTTCTGCTATAAGCACCCAGGTTGGTCACTGTGATAGTGCTAACATGATAATTAGATGACTCTCACTCATGTAAGAATTAGGAAAACTTGGCTTGGCGCCTGTGGCTCAAGTGGCTAAGGTGCCAGCCACATATACCTAAGGTGGCGGGTTCGAATCCAGCCTGGGCCCACCAAACAACAATGATGGCTGCAACCAAAAAATAGCCAGGCATTGTGGTGGGTGCCTGTGGTCCCAGCTGCTTGGAAGACAGAGGCAGGAGACTCGCTTGAACCCAGGAGTTGGAAGTTGCTGTAAGCTGTGATCCCACGGCACTCTACCCAGGGGGACAGCTTGAGGCTCTGTCTCAAAAAAAAAAAGAATTAGGAAAACTTTAGTATCGTGGACTAACAGTGTTCAACTCTGACCCTTGCACTTGAGCCATATGAGTGGCTGTCATTTAGCTCTGATCAATCAGTGTTCCAACCACACTGTTAACTGTGGTCTATACAGGGCCACAGGGGAAGTAGCAGGCATCCTTTACCCAGTGCCATTCCCCACATGCCACCGCAACTACAACTAGGAATGTCACCGTAGTCTTTGTTGTAGGTTCCTAGTCAGTGTCAATCTTTCTTCTAGGAATGGCTGGGCTCATCTCTCCTGAAGGCTTTGAGACCCTGTCCTGGTCTGAAAAACTAACCAGTCCTTCAAATTGACGTCCTTTCTTGGCTCTGGCTCACAGGGTGATTTCCTGGCATCATGACTTAGTGGGTGGATGCTAAAGTATGCTGGACAAGGTATGGACGTTTATTATGCAAAGGGGGACTGCCTTCCTGGATCTGTCAATAAGCCCCTTGCTTGTCCTTTCCCAGAGTGGCTCAACATTGAAAGAGAGAGGGCTAAACAGAAGACATGGCTGAAAGATGTGCTGTCTAGAATTATATTGTAAAACGTGAACAGTAAATTTAACATAACTAAAAAACAAACTATTGTCAACATCTTCCTGCATACTCTGGGTGATACTTGCATTTGTGATTATCATCAACAAAGCATGATAGCAACCTCTGCTGGAATATTTGGAGGCCATATTTGTTGAATAATGAATAGAATATATGATGGAGTATTATGAGTAATAATACGGCCAGCATTGAATAAACAATATTAGGGCAAGAAAATACATACTGTTTGGGATAAGGGACTGATCTTGAACAAAATTAAAACGGTAAAGTTCCAGAGGTAAAAGGAAAACTTAAAGAAGGCAAAACAAATCAGATACAGTAGGAAAGAAAAGGAACTCAATTGAGATAGGAGGAAAACAGAAATTCCTCGGTTGTGTTAGAAGTGAAAAACAAAGATAACAATAAATATTTATAGAATTATAGTTTTCATGGAAATAAGCTTAAGGATATCTTCTTTATGGGTTTTAATTTTTATTTGTGAAGTAGAAATGGAAACATCTGTTTCTAGATTGTGGGGAGTGTTAAGTTTAGAGGTATGTGGTCTCTAAGGAGAATTTCAGATGTAAAATTTTGTTTTATGACATGTGTTATATTATATAGTGAATAATACATATGTGGAATATATCCACTAGGAATTCTGCCTGACAAGGAATGTAAATGAAGAACAATTAACTTGAGGAAATAACCAAATGACTAATAGGTAACAAATATGTTACCTATCATAATAAAACTCTAGGAAAAATAATTACCATGTCCCAGTTAAAATAGTTCAAAACTAAGATCCTGTTATAAGACCTCAAGCAGGGAAATGTGTGGTTATAAAGTCTAGGACTATTAGTAACAGTTTATGTCCTTAGGAAACATAGCTTTTGTAGGAGACCAAGCACCAGGCTCATGGAAGCAGCCACCAACTCTTGAAGGAGGCACTGGGAGCAGGATCTCTTAGCTGGCATGGTGATGTTTTGCAGCCCGAAGACAAGCCCTCAAGCAGCTGCATGTGTTAATGAATAAGATCTGTAGCTCCTTAGCAAGCATCATACTTTGTAACATTTGTAGGGCAACAGAATGGGAATTAAGCCTGGGCAGGAAGATCACTCACCAACCATTAAACATGTGATCCTAGCACGCGGGCCCCCACTCCTGTTGTATTGGGCTTCAATAAAAGGCCCAGAGAGATATTTTCTCCAGCTTCTCAGAACTGGAAGTCCATGTACCTGCATCTCTGCCAGCTCCTAATCAACTCTTCAAAGCAATTTTGGAACTCTTTTTCTGGAATAACCATCAAAGCTGTTGTTCTGAGCTGAGGTCTGGCCATTAAGTTAGCAAACTCATAGCTATTGACCTCATTGCTGAATATCACTGCAGTCATCAGATGACCAAGGGAAGTACTTTGAAGGTAACTGTAGTGTATTTTTCTTATGAAAGCAAGATTAAAGATGGGGTACTTAGTGTAAGAAAGATAATTTTTAAAAACCATCTCATATTTTTAGTTTCTTATAGTCAAGTATTAATATAAAAGGTTTAATATAAAATAAAATAATGAATTTATTTTCTATTCTATTTTATTCTGCCTTTTATTTATTCAATAGTACTGTAACCAAATACATATTATATTTGTAGGGAAAACATAAGTAATACATTAACCAGAAGTAAGTTTGCTCATGCCCAGAAGTTATTTTTTAACATATCTAGATTTAGAGCTGAATCTATAGCCAAATTTCTGTAGCACATATTTTAGGATGGATTTGGTGTGTGACCAAGTAGAGAAGGTATATACCAGACGGGGACAAGAAAGTAAATGCCATGGACCTGGAGAGAAAATTGTATTGGGGGGGGGGGGAGAAAACCTATCAAATGAGTTGACCAAGTCTGTTGTCTATACCATTGATTTATTAAATATAAAATGAATCCTAATGCATAAAGTTAATTGAACTTATATAAATTATTGTGCACTGATATCTATAAAAAAAGACAGTGTAGATTATCCTATATGTAAGGAGGCCTTCTATGGCCGTTTGAGGTAATAATGAATGTCCTAATAACAGAGTTTTGTTTTGTTTTATTTATACGTATGTATAGGTGTTCAGAATGTTGAAATTATTGATCTGTCAGCTTCATTCTTTTTAAAGGTGTATATTTCAAGAAACATGCCTTGTCACATACACTATACACAATCATGTGCAAATCCACACATAGGCTCTCATTAAGTAAACATATTAATACTATGCAGAATCTACTTCCTTAAAGGTAAACATTTTTATGGCATCTCCTTCTTAAACAGGTTTTGGTACAAGTTTAGGGTTAAATGACAACTCAAGACTCTTTTTTCAGTACAACTGACTAACTTAAGGATTTCCACTTTATTTAATATGTAACGGATAGTAAGAGACTCCTTGAATAAAGGAAATGGAATTCAGTGCAAAAAATAAAAAAAAACAGGTAGATTATTCGATTAGAAGTTTAAAAAAAATCAAGATATGTTCCTCCGCATTGCATTAAAAAAAAAGTGGAAATCAGTTACTTCAGTGTCTAATCATGAGGAAAAGACACTGCTGGTTCCCATAGCAACCAAGTCCTCCGTGTTCTTCATTCATCTCTTTTCTACCAGAATCTGCCTCATTATGGTGAAAAGAAATTCAGTGTCATATCAATAAACTCTAATATTTATAGATCCAAATACATTTTTCTGTCCAGTGTGACTAAGTAAAGATCCTGAAATCCAGCATTGGCTTGAACAAGAAAACTTAATTTAAATGTGAGAAGAACTGAAGCTTCTCCTGAATTTTACTTATGTATGCAGCATCTATTATTTGAGCATCCGAGAGAGATGTTTTTTTCATCTACTTTGACAGGCTCAGCCCTTTGGAGAGTTTATTTTATCTCCTCTAGTCAGAAGTTGATTTCAGCACACTTCTGGCTCCAACTTAAAAGTCAAAATACAAAAGAACTAGTGCATTTATTCTTGTCTGGCAAAGATAAGATTTATTCCGTGTGGTGTAAAAACACCTGACAAACTATTTACTTGATATTGAACTTTCAAAATACTTTCAGACTATATTTTCTAGTGGAAAAATATGTTCACATCCGACTATGAGTTGTGCTGCCTGTGATTATGAACAAAAACATATAAATTTCAGTTGCAGCTATTTTATATAACTTGACAGATTGCCATTTTGATCAGTCCACTGATGGATTTCTTAATCACAAGTTGCAAGGCAATTATTTTATTTTAGAAGCACAGTTTTAAACCTCTCTAGTTTTGGCGTTTAGTAGTCACAGAGTTCAAACCTGTGGTTTTGACAAACTTATCTTGGCAGCGTCTCATATTCTGTGTGTATTCTGTTTCAGTGGCATTTTTCCCTAGAAACCTTCACATTTGTCTGCATAACCTCTAAAGAGTGTTTTTCCATGGTTATTAATCTAATATCTGTAATCTGCAGAAGACTCTAGGTTTCCTGTAGGAAACAAGTCTCCTGTTTTATGCTGGATCTTAGTCTCTGACATAGACTCTAGTGTAAAGGAAGGGTCAACAAGTATTTCGTGAGACGGAGGAATGAATAATAAGCCAACCGGAAGTTTACTTCTTTCATTACTTGTACGTTATATGCAATGAATTTTTTTTATCACTATGACCTTCAGATCTAGCGTACATAAACACTATAATCTGTGTAAAGGCACAAGGAAGTGGGCATATGTAGCTAAATATTATCCATTAAGTTCATGGCTTGGTTTTTGTTTATAAATATAACACAGTACAGATATATCTCAGGGCTGAATGACTAAAAGAGAAAATTTAAACTTATCCTGGAATTGTTCATTTTAGTATGTTCATTTAGTATCCTGGAATTATTAACATTTTTAGCAAGAAGAGATAGAAAGAAGAAACCAAATAAGAGAATAACAGAGATGAAAATTAACCAGTATCTTTTCTTCCTGTTTCCTCTGTGATGGATACGAATTTTTTTTCCATTTTATATTTTAATGTAAATTTTCATTACAATCATAACTATATACATTTATGGGGTACAATGTGATGATTTGGTATACAAGGTGGGATGCTTAAATCAAGCTGATTAATAAGAAATTTAAGTTGATTTTATAATAAACTTTGAGTTCAAACACTTAGCTGTCAGATATATAGATCCAGGCTACATGGTGTTGGGAGACTATTGATAGATTCATTACAAAACACCCACTGTGGGACATGCATTTTTCTAGTTACCTTACTTATAGCAGTAAACAAATAAATTATTTTTTCTGAAGATTATATTCTAGTGGGATTATAGACAATTAATCTTAAAATGTATGAAGATTTAAAATGAAGAAAAAATTCATTCTTTAAAATGAAGAAAAATACAGAAGAATGAGACAGGATATAATAGGTGGAACAGGTGACCAGTTTACTATAAAAGGTCATCAATAAGGACCCACTGATAAGATGTCATTTGGGCAGAATTCTCAGGAGGCAAATAACTGAACCAGACAAAATTCTAAGGAACAATCTCTTTAGCAAATACAATTTTCTGAGGTGAAGCTCTGTTTAACACATTCTTAAGTAGTGCCAGAACCCAAAAGTCTTTGTGTCTTATACAGAGTGGAGCCAACAGGAGAATATTAGAATATGAGATCACAGATTAACAAAGAATCTAACCCTTCAAGGCCTTGTAATGCATGGTCAGACGTTCAGGTTTTACTCTGAGTGAGACAGAAGACAGACTTTGGCTGGTTTAGAGCAGAGGAGTGACGTGTTCTGACAATTTAATAGGATCATTCAACGTACTCTCTGGAAAGTAGACTTTATGAGGGCAAAGGTGAAGAAGGGAGACCATCCAGGAGGCTGCTGCAATAATCCAGTTGACAGATTATTGTGCTTGGACGAAGGTGCTAGTGATTGAAAAGGTGGTAATGAGTTTGACTGTGAAAACGCTTTAAAGCCAGACTGAAGATTTACTAATAGAATGGATGTGAGATATAAGAAAAAAAAAAAAAAAAGGACCAAAATGAGTTCCAGGTCTGCATCTGAAAAAGCAGAGTTTTTATTAACTGAAGAAAGAATAGGAGCAAATGTGAGGGCAGTGGTACAAATCTTGACTTTGTTTTTTTTACTCCTCAGTTTGAGATGCTTGTCACGTATCTAAGTGAAAATGCCAAAAAAGAACTTTCATTGTTTTATCACACTGTGCAATGAATAAACATAGAAGAGTGGAATTCAGACATTAATTGTTTTGTTTTGTTTTTTTAAGAGTTATTGCCGGCTCGGCACCTATAGCTCAACCGGCTAAAGCGCCAGCCACGTACACCTAAGGTGGCGGGTTCGAATCCCCAGCCCAGACCTGCCAAACAACAATGACGGCTGCAACCAAAAAATAGCTGGGCATTGTGGCTGGCGCCTGTGGTCCCAGCTACTTGGGAGGCGGAGGCAGGAGACTCACTTGGGCCCAGGAGTTGGAGGTTGCTGTGAGCTGTA
>NW_003852404.1:16490169-16529457 GCF_000181295.1 Otolemur garnettii | reverse complement strand
AAAAAAAAAAAAAAAAAACCCATAAAAGGTAGCCACAACAATGAAATACTTCTTCATGCAACACAGATTGATGGAAAACAGTCACTAGGTACAGAAATATCTAGAAATCTATTATGCCATATTCATCCATGTGCTGTTCTTAGATTCAAAAATCCACAATCCACTCTTTTTTCTATTCTTCTTTCTGGGAGGGTATGAATGACTTAAGAATTGAACAAGCATTCATGTTCTAAGTGCTGAAATGGGATGGTAGGTGCGAGAGAAGGATGGACCCCACTTCAGGTATAATTAGGTAATAGAAATTTATTATTAATTTGATACACCTACAGGTGCACCTGCAGGGGGCTCTTGTGGTGGGCCAACAAGAACCCTGAATAGTGGGAGAGAAGCCTTTTTATACCATTATTCTGTATAGTCATGGTGACTAGCAAGCTAGCGCAATACAGAAGCCAATTATAGCAGTTAAAACAGGGTCGTAGAGTAGGGGTACATATTGATTCATACATCTTGAGATATATCACAAGTACATTACTTCATAATCACAAGATGGGGGTATGTCATAGGGGTTTACACAATTCAGGGTGGAGGTACATGTTTACTTAGGGTACATTAGCTCATAGTTCAGGGATACAAAACAAGTGTTGGGTGAATTTCCGAGAACAACTCAGGATCTTTTTTATCTAGGGCTTTATTTGGAATCAACCGTCCCTTCTCCAAGCCCTCCCTGAATACTTCCTCAATTTTAGGCTGTTTTTCTACCCTTGAGAGGGCTGGAACTAAAAGCTTAGGAGAGGCTTCCTTTTCAGTGGTAGGAGGCTTGTTCCCTACTGGTCTCAGGGAGGGAGTCAAGGGCTGGGGGCTTGGTTATTACAGTGCCTAAATGGATCTCAGGACCAATAAGTGGTAATTACTAGCCACTCTGTACATAGAAGGTTTAACAAGACAAGTGTATGTAGATATGTGCATGGAGACAAAAATCTAAGAAATAGTCTCCTTAGAAATAGCAAATCTTTATAAATCCTTACGAAGATTTATATAGCACATCACTTCCAAAGAGGCTATAGGAATAATAATTACTATTAACTGTAATAACCATTATTAATTATAATTTTGTGATAGAGAAAGTAAGATAGTAGAGAAATGTCCAAGGTACCTATGTACACCATCAGGGAAAAAAATGTCCTAAATCAAGGACCTCTTAAATTAATACTTATTCTGATTCCTACATGATTATATTTTTTATCCTATCTTCTCTTTTCCTGTCCCTTCCAAGCCTGTCAAGATTTTGAGAATGTAAGAACTCCTATTGTATAAATTAAAAGAAATGATAAGTGCATTATTTTCAAATAAAAAGAAAATATACTCTCTTGCTCAGTGATCACTTTCCCATGGTATTGTGGACAGAATGTTCTTGGCCCCCTTCCCAAGTGCATATGCTAAAATTCGGCCCCCTTCCCCCACACATACAATATGATTGTAAGAGGAGCAAGGGCCTTCAGAAGGCAATCAGGGTTAGATGAGGTCAGGAACACAGAAGTCTCATAAATAGATTAGTGCACTTAAAAGGGAGCCGAGAGGCCTGCTTAGTTGTGCTCTCTTTCATGTAAGCATACAAAGAGAAGTCAGCAGTCTGCAACCAGAAAGAGGACCCTCACCAGAATCCAACCCTGCTGGCACCTTGACCTTCAGCCTCTAACCTCCAGCAGCATGAGAAACAAATTTCTATTGCTTGTAAGCCACCATGTCTATGGTAGTTTTGTTACAGCAACCTGAACTAAGAGAGAAAATTGGTACCAAGAATGAGGTATGCTACTATAAAAAAAACTCCTAAAAATGTGAAAGTGGCTTTGGAATTGGGTATGAATAGATGCTAGAGAATTTCTGAGGTGTATGCTAAAAAAAGGCCTGCATTGGCAATAAAGGACCTTTAAAGGTGATTATGGAGGGGGCTCAGAAAGAAGAAAAGAGCTGTAGAGAACACCTCAGTCTTCTCAGAGAACACCTAAACTCTGCTAAAAATGTATTCACTCTGAATTAATTCTTCCACCTCAAGTAATTTCAACCTACTTTTTATTTCCTATGATACGTATTCTCAAATGGCTCCCTTCAAATGATAGAAGAGGTATAAAGGCAAAATCTGCTATAAACATTGTCTCATATCAAACAGGTTTTACATAAAAACAAGTCAAGGGCATTTTTAATTTTTTTGCATAAGCTTTTTTTAAATCAACATGTGGAAGCCTAATTTTATATATAACAAAATATACCCATTTTAGCTATAAAGTTCAATAAATGTATATTCTGATCTAATCAAACATTTCATTGCATCAATTATTTTTATCTTTTTCCCATCACATACTTCCCTATTCTCAAGTAACTGCAGATATAACTTAAGTCACTAATATTACAGTAAACTTCTATATTTTAGTTTCATAGAAAAGAAATCATGAAATCACATACAGTATACTCATTTGTGTCAATTATTTCTCCCAATTGGGGGAATCTTTTGGAGATTAATCCATATCATTTAACATAGCAGTAATTTGTTTGTTCTTTCCTTTTTATTTTTTTGAGTAAATTTCCACTATATAGATATACCACAATTTGTTTAATCACTTATGAGTGTATTGAGTGTTATGAGTAGATGCACATTTGTGGTTTTGTTTGTTTTTATTCTACTAATAAAACTGCTCTGAATATCTGGGTACAAGTCATTATATGAAGATGTATTTTTATTTCTCTGAGGTAACTCTTGCAGGGTAAAATTGACAAGACATATGAAAAATGTATATTATATATAAAAATGATATCAAAGTGTTTATAAATAGAGGTACTCATTTTACATTCCCACCAGAAATACGTGGGAATTCTAGTTGCTAGACATTCGACATCATACTTTGAATTGTTGTCATTCTTTCTTTTCTTTTTTTTCTCTGAAACAGTGCCTCACTCTGTTGCCCAGGATAGAGTACCATGGCCTCATATAGCTCACAGCAACCTCAAATTCCTAGGCTCAATCTGTCCTCCTGCCTTAGCCTCCCAAGCAGCTGGGACTACAGTCACCTGCTACATGCTTAGCTTATTTTCTATGTTTAGTATAATTGGAGACTTGCTCTGCTTCTGCTGGTCTTGGACTCCTGACCACCAGCAATCTTCCCTCCTTAATCTCTGAGAGTGCAGATTAGAGGTGTGAGCCAGCACACCTGGCCAAATTGTCTCTTTAAGACTTTCAAATATATGTATGATAGTACATCATCTAAGTGTTGTTTTAATATGCAGTTCTCTAACTACTAATTATGTGAATTGTTTTTCTCATGTCCTCATGATAGGCTCTGTACATATTTTTGTTTTTGTCTTAATTGGGTTTTATTTTCTTATCATTCTGTGGTATCAGTTGGTTATATTACCTATCAGAGAAGATACCTAGAAAAATAAAGTCTAAAAAAAATAAAAGGCTTCTCACAGAAGCCCCAAGAACACACCTACCAGTAGTGAGTCAACTCTTAAGAATTTGTAAAACTTAACTTCCTGGGACCTTGAAACTAATGCTTGTTTCCAAATCTATAAAAGCCCAAGCCAGCCTTCTCCAGCTTGATTCAAACTGACCAACAAGGGGCGCCCATGAACAAGGAGCCCTTGGCGGGAAATAAAAGAGAAAAGAGAAAAGAGTCAGTGGGGAGCCCTGCCATTTTTGGACTTCAGTCCACTGTGGCATTACCCACTAAAATAAAGCCTTTCTTCTTTTAAACACAGATGATTGGGTGGTGTCTGTGGCTCAAAGGAGTAAGGCACTAGGTCCATATGTTGGAGGTGGTGGGTTCAAACCCAGCCCCAGCCAAAATAAATAAATAAACAAAAAATAAACATGGGTGATCAGGTGGTTTTTCCTCTCCATTGGGCCTCATTTTTCTATAACCCTTAGATTAAATTTCTTTACCTACTACACATACTGCAAATATTTTGCTCGGTTTGTAGTTTGCCTTTTTGTTTTCTGAACAATATTTTGTTCATCACTTTAAAAATTTATGGTTTGAACTTTCTATGTCTTAGTTAAGAAATCTTTACTTATACTATGTTCCCTTATAGAACTGTTTATGTTCAATTCTATGATGCATTTCATTTAGTATTCTTTGTGGTATGAAATGAAGGTTGGTAAATCTTTTTCACCATGTACAAAATCAGCCATTTTAGCATTGTTTTGGTTTCAAAATTTTCTGAGAGAACCATCCTTTCCCCATTGCACTATTTTGGCACCTTTGCAAAAACCCATTAACTATAAACAAACGTGGATTTATACAAGAATCTCTACGGCATTACATTTTCTACATCCCTATCTTTCTATCAATACCACACAGTTTCTATTAATACAGCTGCACTGCAAGTCTTGAAATAAAGTACTCTAATTCTCCAACTTTTTTAAAATTTATTTCTTGGCTATCTCAGGCCCTTTTTATTTCTCTGAATATTTTAGATCAGCTTTTGTTTTCTACAAATAGGCCTCTGGGACTTTGATTGGGATCTTAGTATTAGATAATGCTTAGTATTAGATGAATATCTAGAATTTATTTAAAAAAGAAATTATTCACAAGCCACTATTGAAAATGGCAAGATACACTTTATTCAGACTACAGGAGGAGGTTATGTATACTTAAGTATAAATTGAGTTTAAGTCTACTGAAAGGAAAGCAGGAGGCCTTTGAAATGTAGGTTATGCTAAGGAAAAAGTATTAAATAACATTAAGGGGGGAGAGATTGGTCATTTTGATTAGGGCTTCTGCATTTACCTATTGGTTCTTATTTATTTTGCAGAGGTGAAACAAACTTCTATTTTTATGATCACAGATAGTTTTGCAATTGGAGAAATGTCTTCGCCAAAGTTACGAATTTACCTTCCTACAGGAACCAGAAGAAATGGAATCTATCATCCTAATTGTTTTCATTTCAAAAGATAACTCCCAGATCCTTGAGGAAACATTTTTGAAATTTAGAAAGTTTATATCTCAAAGGACAAAGATGGATTTACGACTGTAGATATGCTGAAGTAAATGCTGCCTGAAAAGGAAGTTAGGGGCCTAGAGTCATGTTTTGCTGGAAACAACACTAAATTCTTTGGGCAGTTATGCATTATTTTAGGCAGGCATTTTAAGGGCCTAAGATCCTCCTAAGGACATGCTCTGAGGTCAAGAGAAGTTTTGCAAACCAGCACAGGGGAGGAGAAATAACCTGAGGGGGACTGATGGGGAAGGAGAAAGACAGGAGAGACAGATGGGATCAGGAAGGCTGGAGCAGCCAAGACTACAGCCCGCACTAAACTGGGGAAACAGCTTTATTGGCATAGTATCTAATCAAAGTAAATCTTAGCAACTGGGGTAAAGATTCACTTTAAGGAGGAAAAGCTGTGGACTTGCTGATCATAAGGAAAGTGTGCATGGGCTAGTGGACTTCTGGCAGGGGAGAAAAGAATGTTTGTTGTTAAAGAAGGACAAGCGGTGGGGTGGTGGTGGTGGTGAGGGGTCCCTCTCTAAACATCTCCCCAGGCTGCGGAGGCCCTGCCACCTCACCGCCCGCATTCCACAGAGAAGGTCCTAGAGATTCTGGTTCAGTTTCTTAGTATAGCATGGCAGGAAGCATGGGGACCTAAAGAGTCATTTGTGCTCAGAGTTTTGAAGTTCTCATAGATCATTTTTGAGAGAATTGACTTCATTACAATATTATATTTTCTCATGCATGAGTATGGTATTTTCTCTATTTATATACTTGTTCTTGAATTTGTGTAAGTTTGGGTTTTTTTTTCTTTAGTTTTCAACATACACATTGCAGACAGACATTACCAAATTTAACTTTATGCATTTTGTTTCATTGCTATTTTATTTCCATTTCTAAGAATAAGATTATATTACGTTAACAATTATCAACTGACTAGAAAATCTTGGTAAACTCATTTTTTAGTTCTCCTACCTTTTTTTGTTCGCTTCCTTCAGTTTTTCTATGTACACAATCAGGTTATCTCCACTATGATAGTTACCCTTCCTTTGTACTGTGTAATCATTTTATTTTTATTTCTTCATTTATAGCACTGGTTTTGACCCAAGCATAATACTGCATAAAAGCAATGCGCATGGAATCCTGGACTTTTCCATAAATTTAGAGGAAAAGTATTCAATCTTTTACAATTAAATATAGTATCACAGATTTTGTGGTTTTGATTTGCATTTTCTTGATGATTAGTAATGCTGAACACTTTATGAACCTGTTTGATACTTGTATGTCTTCTTTGGAAGACTATCTATTCGGGTTCTTTCCCATTTTTTAATTTAGCTTTTTTATTTTTTTGTTATTCAGTTGTGTGAGTTTCTTATATATTTGGGATGTTAATCACATATCTGCTGTTTGGTTTACAGATACCTTCTCTCTGGTGTCTGTGTTTTCACTTTGTTGACTGTTTCCTTTGCTGGGCAGAAGCTTTTTAGTTTGATATATTTCCACTTCTTTGCTTTTACTTTTATTGCTTGTGCTTTTGTGGTCATTTGGGGGTCAAAAATGATTGCCAAGGTTAATCTCAAATAGATTTTTTCCTGCATTTTTACCTGAAACTTTTAGGTTTCCAGGTGTTACACTTAGGAGTTTAATCCATGTTGAGTTTATTTTTGTGTATAATATAAAATGGAGGGGGGGGGTCTTATTTCATTCTTTTGCATGTGGATATTTGACTTTCCCAACACCTTTTATTGAAGAGCTATCTTCCCCCCAGTATGTCTTCTTGGTAGCCTTATTGATAATTGGCTGTCTATATACACTTGGGTCTGTTTCTTGGCTCTACTGTTTCTTTGGTTGATGTGTTGGTTTACATGCCAGTACCATAATAATTTCATTGCTACTGCCTTGTACTATAATTAAAAATCAGGAAATGATGCCTCAAATCATGTTTTCTTTCTCAAGATATTAATAATTAAATTTTGTGCATCACACATAGATTATCTAAATTAACTCTAACTTATGCTAAATGCATCAATTAGACTTTTAAGACCTTAACCAATACAGGGGCTCAAATTATTGCACTCACCTTCCAGAAGTATATAGATATGACATTACATTGATGACATCATTCTTCAATGAGATTCATTTGGCATACTCATTCAGGAAATACAAACACTGAAAAAGGATCTAAGAAAAATGACCATTGTCCTACTATCAGGAAATGACAATTGACCTTCTCAGTATGTTAACGTTAAGTGGTGTTGAATCAATAGGCATTTCTTTTTCTTTTTCTTCTTTTTTGGGACAAGTTTATTTACTTTTTGAGGATTCATTGAGGGTACAGAGATCCAGTTTACACTGATTGCATTTGTTAGGTAAAATTCCTCTTATAATTGTGTCCCACCTCCAAGAGGGCAAGTTTAAAACATGTATTTAAAATATGCTTAATCATAAACATGTATTTATAAAATTCTTAATCTGCTGAATCAAGAGTTCGCAGTGCAGGGTGTGGTGGGGTGGACAACTGTCCGCTACACCAGCAGAGCAAGACTGCAGAGGTGCAGCCCTCCCTCCCATGTCCTTCTGTTTGACACCCAGGGGCCCAAGTGCACCCCTGGGATGACTAGACAAGGAAACAGGAACCCAGAGTTTTCTTGAATCTCTGCTTACCAGGGAGGCTGGGTGTAGCCCTGCTGGCCCATTCTTGCACCGATGACCCCCAGATGGGACAGTGCAGGGTATGGCTGGGCAGGGGAGGTGGGCTCTAGAAGGGGCTGATGGTAGCAGATAGGATATTGTCTACTGACTGCAGGTGGGGAGCACCCTGATTGAGTGGGCTAAGAAGGGTTGGTCTCCAGGCCTGTATCCTTAGCTCCTTAGGTTATAGGAATAGGCATTTCTTGATGGGGGGATAGTAGTCTATCCCATTTTTGTTTCTTTACAAATTGGTTCTACTAGGTGCCAAGATGTTCCAATTGGCAAAATTTCAATGCCTCAATGGATACAAAGACTAAAGTTAATGCATGCAATAAATATTTACATAATTTCTTGGTGCATGTGTGATATCATCAGTCTTGAACAATTTTGAGTGGGAAAAATTGGTCCTGTTTCTGTAGTGAAACCACATGTTGCACTGTAAAGTATCTGGATTTTTGTCTTCCACTAAAGAGCACTGGATTTTGTTTTTGTGAGCAATGTAGTTATTTGTTTACCAGATTGTGCTTTTGAATAAGTAGGAAGGTTGCATCATGTTTTGTTTGCATTTATTTCAAGACTTTATTTCATTTTATTTTTTACTTTTTAAAAATAAATTTGGTACTAATCAAGACTTTATTTTATGTATATTTTATACATTTCTACCCAGGTGATACTCTTGTAATATTTCTACTGAATACCCTGGATAATCCATAATGATAAAACTCAAATTTGTACATGCACCATTGGAAATGGTTCAGCTTGTAGTTTCTCCATCATTTTTACCTGGCCTCATGGAAATTTCACCATATGCCTACAGAACTCAGTGTACAAAAAAGGCACAAAAGGTATAAACATAGGTGTCTAAAACTCATTTTCTGGATAGCTTTTTCCTTTCCAGAATTTCTCCTTCCCACACTCAGACACTAAAGATTCCTTAAACCCTCGTCTCTGTCATCTCAATTAGAGATATTGCTAGGATTCCTTAGAGATACTGATTTATGTCCCAAGATTCAAAATGTGTCTGCAGAGAGCCATCCAGGAAGTTGTAGCATACCCCAATCTCATTTTCTTCTTTTAGGGACCAAATATCTGTATTATCTATTATCTAATATTTGAAAACTCTTCTTTAATATATATATTTTTAAAAGTTTTTTGTTTGTTTGCTTGCTTTTGACTGGAGTGAGTTTAAGTTCAGTATCTACATTCCATTCTGATAAAAAGTGGAGTTATACCAGCTATTTTTTAAAATTTCCCCACAGTACTTCCTGCTGGGCCCTTCACACTGACTTATGAAATAAGACAGATTCACTTATCTGGAGAAGGTTGTTCAAATACCAAGTAGAAAAGCATTTTCTGAACAGAGCTTGAGAAAAAACAAAGTGGCATCGCCATCCCTCAAATCAGAATTAAAAATAGTTCTAATATAAAATATTATCTGTGAGTTTAACAAGTTATTTCAAAAAATATTGAGTGTATTAGGCTGAATGTGCTATAACTAAAAAGAATGAGCAAAACATTCATAAAATAGTTTTTGGTTATATTACATGTGTATATAATTTTATGTATTATATATATAAATCCCAATATCTTAAAAACTTTAGCTGTTGCTTTGAAGTTGAATTTCTTTTGGATTTAGAAGCAAGAACTAAGACAGGACTGTACAAATGTTTGTATATGCATGATGGGGGAGGGATCTCTGAAAAAGAAAATGTTCCCAGACCTTTGCCAGAGCAGCTCTTTCATCTGCCTCAGTAGACGAAATTTGAGTCCGAAAACAGTTTTCATTTCCCAGTTATTTTCACCACCCAGCTGTCGGTATAAATTATTTAATAATTCAGTTGTGTGCGTGCTGACCATGCTCTGTAAACTGATCTACCTGAATCATATTCATAAAGTCTGTTTCATGCATTTCAGTTTGTTTCTAAATAATATTTCAAAAGTCAAAAAAATATTAAAAATAAACTCTTACACTCAGAGGAAAAGTGGACCAATGTTTGATGGCATCATTAAAATTTTTACTGTTACTGTTTTTAAGAATAAAATATTTTGTGGTATGTATGGCTTTTAACTACAGACAAACCTTGATCTATTGCACTTCAATTTGTTGCCCTTGGCAGGTGTTTTCTTTTTTTACAATTGAAAGTTTGTGGTAACTGAGCGTCCAGCAACTCTAACAGCATTTTTTCCAATACCATGTGCTCACTTCCTGCCTTAATGTCACATATGGTAATTCTTGAAAAAGTTCTAACTTTATCGTGACTATTGTATCTGTTATGGTAACTTGTGATTAGTATTCTTAGCTATTACTCTCATTACTGTTTTGGGGTGACATGCACTATGTCCATAGAAGGTAGAAAAGTTAATCAATACGCATTGTATGTTCTCACTCCTCCACTGATTGACTCTTCTATTTGTGTCCTTCTCCTCAGGCCTCTGTATGCCTTGAGAAACAAGAATGTTGAAATCAGGACAGTTAATAACCTACAATGGCTGTAAGTGTTCAAGTGAAAGGAAGAGTGACACATCTGTCATTTAATTTAAAACAAAAGCTACAAAAGTTTAATGAGAAAGGCTTGTCAAAAACCCAGACAGGTTGAAAGCTACACCTTATGTGCCAAAGAATTAGCCAAGTTCTGAATGTGAAGAAAAAGTTCTTGAAGGACATTAACAACACTACTCTAATGAACACATAAGAAAATGAAATGGCCGTAGGGCTGATACGAAGAATTTTAGTGATCTGGATAGAAGATCAATGCAGTCACAACATTTTCTTAAGCCTAATCCAGAGAGAGCCCCTACCATTCTTTAATTCTATGAAGGCTAAAAGAGGTGAGGAAGCTTTATTAGAAAAGGTAGAAGCAATGAGAAGTTGGTTTATGTTTAAAGAAAGGAAAGAAGGTATCTCTGTGGCATAAAGGGCAAAATGATGCGGGAAGTGTGATATAGATGCTACAGTGAGTTATCCAGGAGAACTACAACCATTGATGAAGGTGGCTGCACTAAACAAAAGATTTTCAGCATAGATAAAATAGTCTTTAATTAGAAATAATAATGCTATCTAAGACCATAGCTAGGGAGGAGAAGTTAATGCCTGGCTTCAAAGGATAGGTTGACTTTCTCGTTAGGGGCTAAGGCAGCAGAGAACTTTAAGTTGAAGCCAATGTTCATTTACCATTCTAAAAAAATCATGAGATAATTAAGAATTATTCTAAACTACTCTGTGCTCTATAAACAGAGCAACAAAGACTCAATGACACTACTTCTGTTTACAACATATTTTACTAACTAAGCCCACTGCTGAGCTCTACTGCTCAGACAAGAAAATGTCCTTTCAAAATATCACAGCCAATTGACAATGCACATGGTTACTCAAGGGCTATACGGAAGATACACAGGAGATTAAGGTTTTTTATGCCTGTAACTACAACATAGGTTCTGTAGCCCATGAATCAAGAAGTAATTTCAATTTTCAAGTTTTATTATTTAAAAAATGTATTTTTTAGAGTTATAGCTGCCATAAATCAACAATTATTCTGATGAATCTGAGGAAAGTAAATTAAAAATATTCTGGAAATAATCCACCACTCTAAGCATTATTTAAAATATTCATGATTCAAAAGGGTAGGGTGCCAGCCCCATATGCTGGAGGTGGTGGGTTCAAACCCAGCTCCAGCCCAAAAAAAAAAAAAAAAAAAAATCATGATTCTTGAGAGGATGTCCCAGTATCAACATTAATAGGAGTATAGAAGAAGCTGATTCCAATATTCATGAATGATTTTGAGAGGTTCAAGACTTTAGTGACAGAAGTAACTGCAGATGTGGTAGAAATAGCAAAAGAACAGAATTCTGAATGGAGCCTGAAGATGGGATAATATTGCTGAAAACATATGACAAAATTTTATTGGATGAGGAGTTTTCTCCTATGGATGAGTAAAGAAAATGATTTCTTGTTCTTGGTTAAGATGCTATAGACACTGTTAAAATGATAACAAAGGATTACAAATATTAAATAAAGTTAGTTGATAAAGCAGCAGCAGGGTCTGAAGTTTTGACTCTATGTTTAAATGAAGTACTAATTTGGCAAAAGGCAATCAAACAGCATGACATGCTACACAGAAAACTTTTGTGGAAAAAAAAGAGCCAATTCATGCAGAAATCTTTATTGTTTTATTATTTTAAGAAATTGCTTGAGGTAACCCAACCTTCAGCAACCACAACCATGATCAGTCAGCAGCCATCAAAAGCCCCTCCACCAACAAAAAGATTACAATTCTAGAAGCTGAGATGATTGGTAGCATTTTTTAGAAATAAAGTCTTTTTGAATAAAATATATACATTTTTAATACTAATGCTATTGAATACTTAATAGAGTACAGTTGGTTGTAAACAAAATTATTTTATGCACTGGAAAGCCAAAACATATGTGTAACTTGCTTCATTTGCTTTATTGTGGTGGTCTGAAACTGAACCCACAATATCTCTGTGATATTCTTGTCTAAATACATATAATAAGCAATACAAGAAAAATTACTGTTTAAACTCTGTAAATATTTTATTTGAATTCACTCACTTTAAATATAATTGAGACAATGTGATATACTAAAAGCATTCATTCATTTAACTACTATTTAACAAATTTGCAGAGCTCCTTATGAATAGATAAAAATACGTAGATGAAAACTGTCCTGTGAGCAGTGAACAAAATATGAACTGGCAGAGTCCTATGAAAAAATAATGAAATAAAGAGAATTAAGTTATAGTGTATTTTCAGGGTGAAAGAAATGCATTTACAAGACCCACAACTAGTATAATACTGATGGGGAAAATTGAAGGCCTTTCCTCTGAAACGAGGCAAGGATGCCCACTTTCACCACCGTTATTCAACAGAATAGTGAAAGTTCTAGCGAGAGAAATCAGACAAGAGAAGAAAATAAAAGGCATCCAAATTGGAAAAGAAGGTGTCAAATCATCCTTGTTTGAAGATGATACAATCTTACAGCTGGAGAAACCTAAAGACTTCACTCAAAAAGTATTAGAGTGATAAACAAATTTAGTGAATTTGGAGAATACACAATCAAAACACACACAAATCAGTAGCGTTTCTGTGTGCTAAAAGTAAACAGTATGAAAAAGTAATGAAGGAAGCAATCCTACTTATAATAGCTACAAATAAAATAAAATACCTAGGAATAAACTTAACCAAAGACATGAAAGATCTCTAAAGTGAAAACTATAAAACATTAATCAAGAAAAAAAATTTTTTTTTTGAGACAGAGCCTCAAGCTGTCCCCCTGGGTAGAGTGCCATGGCATCACAGCTCATAGCAACCTCCAACTCCTGGGCTCAAGTGAGTCTCCTGCCTCAGCCTCCCAAGTAGCTGGGACTACAGGCGCCCACCACAACGCCTGGCCATTTTTTTGGTTGCAGCCATCATTGTTGTTTGGCGGGCCAAGGCTGGATTCGAACCCACCACCTTAGGTGTACATGGCTGGCGCCTTAGCCGCTTGAGCCACAGGCGCCAAGCCAATGAAGAAATTAAAGAAGACACAATTAAAGGAAAAGATATTCCATGCTCATGGATTGAAAGAATCAGTATTGTTAAAAATGTTGATACTATCCAAGGCAATCTACAGGTTTACTGCAACCTCCACTAAAATGCTAATAACATTCTTCACAGAAACAGAAAAAAAACCCCTAAGATTTATATGGATCACAACAGACCCAGATAGCCAAAGCCATCTTGAATAAAAAAAAGAGCAAAACTCAAAGAATCATATTACCTAACTGCAAATTAAACTAAAGGGCTGTAGTAACCAAAACAGCATGGCACTGGCATGAAAACAGACCACAGACCAATGGAGCAGAACAGAGAACCCAGAGTAAATCCAGACATCTGTAGTGAACTTATTTTTGACAAAGTTACCAAGAACATGCAGTGCGGAAAGGACAGTCTCGTCAATGAATGATCCATTCTGTGAAGACTGTATACATCCATACACAGAAGAATGAAACTAGATTTTTATCTCTTATCATGTATGAAAATCAAATCAATTAAATAGAAGACTTAAATGTAAGACCTGAAACTTCTAAAAAAGAAATCGGGAAACACTTTAGGAAAATACTGATCTGGCCAAGGACTTCTTGAGTAATAAATATCCCAAAGCACAGGCAACCAAAGCAAAACTGTACAAATGGGATCAGACCAAGCCAAAAAACTTCTGCATAGCAAAGGAGATAATCACCAAAGTGACAATACAACTGACTGAATGCAAGAAAATACTTGTAAAACACCTGACAAAGGGTTAATAACTAGAATATAAGCAACTCTAACAACTCAAAAGGAAAATATTGAATAACACAATCAAGAATAGACAAAGGATCTGAATAGACATTTCTCAATGAAGACATCCAGATGACCAACAAGTGTGTGAAAAAATACTCAACACGGTTAGTCATCAGAGAGATGGAAATTAACACTGCAATGTGATAGCATCATGTCCCACGTAAAATGGCTTTTATCAAAAAGACAGGAAATAAGGAATTATAGTGAGGATGTGGAGAAAGGGTCACACTGTTGGTGGGAATATAAATTAGTGTAACTGCTGTGGAGGTTCCTCAAAATAGAAATACTATACGATACAGCAATCCCACTGCTGGGCATATAACCAAAGGATGAGAATACAGTATGTTGAAGAGACATCTCTACTCTCATGTTTATTGTAGCCAAGATATGGAATAAATCTAAGTGTCTATCAATGGATGAATGTATAAAGAAATTATGGTACATATACAAAATAGAATATTATATATCCACAAAAAGAATTAATTTCTGCATGTCCAACAACATGGTTAGAACTGGAGAATGTTATGTTAACTGAATAAACTAAGGCTAGAAGGACAAATATCACATATTCTCACTCATATATGGAAGGTAAATAGTAAACCAATGGATCTGATTGAGACAGAGATTAGAATTATGGCTTCCAGAGGCTGGGAAGGGTAGCAAAGGTGAGCAGGATAAGAAGGTGGTGAATATTAATGCATGCAAAGGTTACAGAGATGGAATGAGTGATATTTGATAGCACAGTGAAGTGAGTATAATCAAAAATAAGCTGGTGCAGATTTCAAATAAAAGAGTCCAGTTGGAATGTACCTAACAAAAGGAAATGTTAAATGCTAATGTGATGCATATCCCGATTACCCTGATTTGATTCATTCACATTGTATGCCTATATCAAAACATCACACACACCCTATAAAGATAACTATTATGTACCCGTAATAATTAAAAATAAAAAAAAAATTAAATGGATTTGTGTCTAGAGGAAAGAAAGGAAGCTATGGTATGCTTTTAATAATCCAGCACCTTTAAACTTATAAAAAAATGTATCTACAGTTACTAAAGAAGTTAACAATTAAATACTAAAAAGCATATGTAAAGTTTTCCAGAAGAAATGACAGGAAATGGGATGAAAGGACATGTAGTCCATAAAAGTCCTCCTTTCAAAACAAGTCCTCCTTTCAACAATCTCTAGTACATCTAGAGATTACTAAAATTGGTTTTCAATGATAGAAAAAAGTAGGCAGAAGGCGTTTCTAACATGGCATTACATAAGGAAGGAAAAGTCCACGTTATACAATGCTATGTTAATTTCTCAAACATGAAAAGGTGTTTAAAGTTTTATGGTAGTCAGAAAACATGGCAGAGACCCTTGTACTAAGGTACTCACATTTTGACCTAATTGTTACTAGGGTAATGATGAGTCATTTTTAGCAATGGGGACCATTGATCACATATATATTTCTTTTTTTTAATATATGTTTTAGCAGCAGTGTGAAGAGTGAACTGAGAATGGAGATGGTAAGGAAATCGGGAACTGAAAGTCCAGGACAGCGAGATCATTGGGAAGACTGATGTGGTAATCCCAACAAGACGTCATGTAGTTCTAAACAAAGCAATGGCAGTAGGAAGAGGAAAGTGATGGGACTTCATAAATATGTAAAAAGGGAGAATGCAACAAAATACTGCTACAATGAAATCACGAAATAAACAAGGAAGACTAGAAGCTGAATGACTCGGCATATTACAAGATGCATTTACCAGATTTCAAAGTTGTGCCTAAGGTTAGGTCCAATCTGAATGTGTCCTTTGCTTAAAATATTTGAGATGTTTTTTAACCTGGTTAAATCCTATTCACAATTCAGGTCTTAATTCAGGTCCTAAACCTTATATCTAATTGGAAGCTTTTTCTTAAAAAACAATAGACTTGATTAGGTACCCGGTTATGTGTCATCTTATTTCCTTTCTCTAGCTGTAATTACAGGAATTATAATTTCTTTTCAGTTTTTCTCCCTCTCTATTGGAATGTAAGATCCATGGAAGAGTGTTTGTCTATGTCATTTCACTTACATGACCTAGTTGTTAAAATGGCTATTTAAACAGTAAAATTAGGATAAATATTTGTAAAACAAACAAAAAAACCCCAAAGAAAACAGAAACAAATTTGAATATTATAAATGTGTGAATATTAAAGCTGTTTAAATGTAAAAGACAAAAATCTACATTTTTTCCGTGAGTTAAATCTCAAGAATAAATTCCTTCAATACACACTTCCTAGGCAATCCTCAAAGGACATTTTGGGCAGCTCTGCCCATGATATATGTTCTCTCTTTAATCATGTCTCCCCTGTGAGTTATATTACTTGCTGTAAAGAGTGTGTGGGCAGCCATTTTGCTTCTCAGAGCTGTGCAAGTGTTAGTTTTGATATGTGGCTTAGTCCTTACCTATCTTTAAGATCATTTTTCTTCACATACGCAGCTATAGCCTTTGAGATTTTTTTAAAGTATTTCTAATTCAATATTCCTTGAATTAGAAAGCTGAGAGCTAAATGAGAAATACTCAAAGAGAATGATGCTTACGATAATATGATTCTTAGCTTAAAAATTCATTCATCCATAGCTTTAAAAAGACCCAGGACAACGGACCCTCAGGTCAGAGAAGCAAGTCACATTTTATAGAGAAGGACAATTTGAGCTATAAAGAATTTCCTGTAGTTTATCCTTTTTCTTTATAGAAATTATGGCTTTTAATGTAGTAACTGTGGACCCAAAGGAAACATTTTTTGGATCATTTTACTACAACATTTTTTAAAAGTCCCAGAGTGTAATGAAATGTAGGTAGTACCCCATCTCTATATCTGTCTCTTGCCTACGTAGGCAAACCTAATCTAGTTCTTTCTGTAGCAAATGATTAGAAGTCTGATGAGTTTTCATTGGCATAATTACTAAAAGACATGGTCTGCTTCTTTCTCTATAGATTTAACACCACAAAGAAATTTATTTCTTGATTAATTTCAACTATCCTTAGAAAGTAAGCAAAGTCATAATGCTGTTTTCTTTATCTAAGTATTTGAAAACACCTAGATTAAAAACAAAACTTACTATGTGTGATGTTGCCATATGATTATATGTGATTTGCATTTGTATGACATGGGCTGTAATCCTGATTTTGTTTTGCCTTGTTGTTTTGTTAACTCAGTCTTTGAATGTCACTTTTTTGCTAAGTTCAATAAGAAAATTTTACGAGATAACTCCAACTGTGTCTACTCAATCAGTTTCTTAGTTATGAGAAACAAAACCTATTAGAGTTTGTTAATTTAAAAAGAAACATATTGAAATTTATTACATAGTATACATTATCTCTATAAAGACATAAAAATTTTCAATAGGGCCTCCACTGTCAGAAATAATATTTCATTGCAACTACAGGAACATCATTGCTGCTGGAAACCAAATGGCCTCTGCCACTGCTGTCTCTGCCAGAGTGTATCTCTCCACCCACCCCTGGACAGAATGAGCTCCACTCTTAGTTCTGTAGCCAAATCTCACCCACTGAACAGAAAAGATGAACCAGATCATATGCCTATAAACTAAATGCAAGGGAGCACAAAAAGTGATTTTTTGGCCTTTAATACTGGGAAGGTATGGACTCAAGTGGTTAATTCTAAAAGTATACAAATTGTTCTTCAAAGTTTTTAATGGTTGTGAAACACAAAGTTAGGCTTCACCATTAACTTTCAGTTCTAAAATTATGGGGGGGAAATATGTCACTAATGAAAATTTCCAGTTTGCAGAAAGCTTTTTTGACATCATGCAATTGCAGTTCTGATCAACAACACTGGTAACAGAAAATTAGTATTAAGAGTCACTTATAAGCAGGAAGCTCAGGTAGGACCTGGAAGTATGACAGGTCTTTGTGCTGCTCAATATACTTTGCTAGCTCAAGTCATGATAGTGCAGACAGAAGTAATTCAATACAAAAACAGTCAACCACATGTTTTATCAATGCTCCACCTGGACTGAATAATAGAAATAGATAGTTATCTATTGAATGATAAAGATGGCCATTTTAACCATTACTAAAACATGGTATCAAAATTTTGATAAACATCCAGAACTCCATAGCTGCTTAGAGGATTACAAGGTGAAATTAGTTTTTAGGGCTTAATAAAATATGTCAAATTCATTATTTTAATGCACTTTTGCATTTGTTATGTAATAGGTAAATATAATTATTTTGCCTATGATACTTCCCTCCTATTCATACAGCCAATAAATGCATAATGATGAAATTAATTTGAAAATCCATTTGTGAAAATTAGGACTTTTCCTATCCCATGAAAATATTTGTAATCATTCTAAACCTCCATAGTGAATTTTAAATAAAATTCCCTGTGTGTTTCGTACTTGGTTATCAATCTCAGCCCTTGTGGGTAGCCAGCCCTTCTCTTGCTGTACATCCTACAGAGTGTATGCAAGCGTAGATCTTCTGTGAAGCTAACGAGATTCTCATGCTAAGACCAGTTCAAAGGCACGCATACTCCTTTCTCTCTTCTCTGTATCACACCACTCTTACGCCCATTTTTTTTTTAATATTCTTGGCATAAAAATAAAGCTCTCAAAGACAATATTACAGTCTTTTAGTCAATCCAATAAAACACCATTATTTTACATTTAGCTCATGATTTCATACTCTAGATTGCTGACCAGTTTGCAAATAACTTTTAAATTATTATATATTTATATTCAAACTAATGGAGAAATATTTACATCAATGGTCATACTAATGTTTTGTCTTGCATAATTCTCAGTTCAGCAGCTATATTGAATTCAATTGTCAATGGATATGAATTTTGGGTCCCAATTCTAACAGCCCCATCAACATCCTAAGAATGAAGACATTGGCATGGAAGAAAAGTCTGACCAAACTAGCAAACAAAAGCAGACACTGTCTAATTTCTTTCAGTATCCTTTCTTTATTCAGTCATTACCTTATCTAATTTTATCACTTAAAAAATATTGTTTGATTTTTTTTTAAAAACGTGAGAGAGATTGTGTCTACTGATGCAGTAAATTTTGAAGAGACAAAGATCCCAAGAAAAGGTTCACGATGAGGTAGCCTTTCAAATTAGATAAAAACAGGTGGAATCCCTGAGTCTGTACAGGAAATGAAATAAAAAGGAAGAGTATTACAGGTTATAATCCCAGGAGATAGGAATGAAACTACGCAATAGCCAGCATACTAACTTAGTTCTTTCTGTAAGGGACTAACTTTACTTCATGTGTGAAAAATGTTTTCCAGCATGTAATATTATTATTGTGTGAAAAAAAACTTCACTCAGTACATGTATATACAATAAAGGATGGCAAAATATCCCTTTTAAAAAATGCAACTTTGTTTTAAGGATTACTTTAAGTTGAAGACACCTGAAAAATAACAGATGGCAAGAGGGCATTCTAATCTCCCCTTTTCCTGAAACTAGAGATAGAATCTCCCAGAACCAGGAGGAAAGAAACAATCTTTACTGGGGAGTCATAAACAAGAGACTTCTGAACAAACAGACCTTGTTAAAGTAATTTGTGTCTTCCTTTAGCCTCCTTACAAATTTACTCGTCCACAAGTGCTTTTCTTTCTTCAACCTAACATAAAAGATTTGGGGTTTTGCCACTTCATTGAGTCTTTATTATGAATAATCCTGTGTCACATAAGTATATATTAAATTTGAATGCTTTTTTCCTATTTATCTTATGTTAATTTAATTCTTAAGCATAGCTGGGACCCCTAAGAGGGTAGTGGTAAAGTAAGGTTTTGCCTCCCCTATGACAACATGTAGCAAACATACACACGAATAATTCCTGCTAAAAGATTACGGATAAAAAAGACATTATTTCTTATTTCATTTCTAGTGTTATTTCAACTTCACATAAAATAAGAACATATAACCCAGGTGTCCTCAAACTATGGCCCATTGGCCACATGCGGCCCGCCTAGGACATTTATCAGACCCATCAGGTGTTTTTGCCGCTACTGCCTGTCCTGCTTAACAGCGGACTGGTCCCAGGACCTGCAGTCTGGCCCTCCAGTGGTCTGAGAGACAGTGAACTGGCCCCCTGTTTAAAAAGTTTGACGACCCCTGCTTATTGCAAAAAGGAAATCAAAATAAGATGCAAAATATGGAACACTGAAATTGTGGTTGAAATATCATTACCTTATTCCATATTTCTAGTATAAACTAGTGAATAATGTAGTAAACTTGTGTGCAATCCCTCATTTTGAATAGGAAGATATGTAATGTGTTCCCTTAAAATATGAAATTACCTAATGAGTTAATTCTAAACCAAACCAGATATAGTTATAGTAATAATGATTTTTTTGATTGAAATTATAATCTCTTAGAAAAACAGTAAAATTGTAAAGGATCTTAAACAGCTATTTTGCAAATACAAATGAAGAGTGGCATATGCCTATGATGGAAAACTATTCAGCAATAAAAATTAATGAAACATTACAAAAGAGAATTAACAATATTTTATCCTACTACAAAGTGATTATAATCAATAATAATTTAGGGGACAATTTAAAAAAACTAATTGCATGGAACTGGAATATTCTTAACATAAAAATAAATGATAAATTCCTGAGGTGATGGATATTCCAATTACCCTGATTGATTAACTGACTTTGCATGCTTGCATCAAAACATCACAGGACCCTATCAATATATAGAACTCTTATGTATCCAGGATAATTAATAATGAAGAAATTTTTAAAATAAATAATATTGGGAAAATGAGATAGCCTTATGCAGATTAATATCTATTTCTCAAGATCATGAAACAATAAAAATTCTATAAAGCAAATTTAGGAAAAACTCTTCTAGACATTTGTTTAAGCAAAGATTTTATAACTAAGGCCTCAAAAGCAGATGGAACAAAAACAAAAATAAACACATGGGATTTAGTTAAAATAAAAAGTTTCTGCACAGCAAAAGAAAGAATCAAAAGAGTAAATCGACAACCTACAGAAAGGAAGAAAATATTCACAAACTGTGTTCACAAAAGTACTAGTATCTGGAATCTACAAAGAACTTTAACAACTCAGCCAGACAAAAAGAACCCATTAAAAAGTGGGCAAATGATATGTACAGGCATTCTTTTCAAAAGGAGATGTACAAATGTTCAAGAACATAGGACAAATAATCAATATTACTAGTCATTAGAAAGATGCAATTAAGAACCTCAATGAGATACCATCTTATTCCAAGTAGAATGGTCATTTTTAAAAAGTCAATAAACAATAGCTGTTGGCAAGGAGGAGGTCAAAAGGGAACATTTGTACACTGTTAATGGTAAAATAAATTAGTGTGACCTCCATGGAGATCAGTATGGATATTTCCCAAAGAACTGAAAGTAGATCTAACCTTTAATCCTGCAATCCTACTACTGGGTATCTACCCTAAAGAAAATAAATCATTGTGTCATTTGTACTTCTATGTTTATTACAGCACAATTCACAATTGTAAAAATGTGGAATCAACCTAAGTGCCTATCATCCTATGAGTGGATAAAGAAAATAGATGGAACATGGAGTACAACTCAGTGATAAACAAGGATGAAATAATGTCTTTTGTAGCAACTTGGATGGAACTGGAGGCTATTATTCTAAGTGAACAGGAACAAAAAAAATAATGCCACATGTTCTCATGTATAAGTGGGAGCTAAATTATGGCTACACAAGGATACACAGATTGATATGTATAATTGGCATGGGAGTCTCACAAGGGGAAAAGGGAGAACAAATGAGGAATGAAAAACTACCTTTCAGGTAGAGTGCACACTATGTGGGTAACATAATACACTACAAGTCCAGACTTCACCATCATACAGTATATACATGTAATGGAATTGAATTTGTACCCTTTAAATCTATTAAATTTAAAAGGAGAGAATGAAAAAGTTAACTAATGACTGCTACATTATTTTCCAAAAACATTATTCAACTTCTGGTTTAGAAAAGATATTGACTCTACTCAGGGAATTCACATATGATTGGTGGAAAGATTACCACCAACAGAGATCTAGTTTCATTTGGCAAAAGGCTATCATTTTTTCAAAAACCAATTTTTTCATCTCAAACTCTAAACTGTTTATTCTGGAATCAGTTAATTTCTTGAGGATGGAAAGCCAATTATGTATAGATTGAAAACAAAACAAAACAAAACAAAAATACATATAGTTTAACACAATATGCCAAATTTTCCACAAGTGAGGTAAACAGATACAGCACGTGAATAAGAACATCTACTGCGCAGGGCTTTGTAGCACTGAGGATCAAAGAGGCCACCACTCCTCTTGTCCACATCCCAAGGCTTCATAAAGCCACTGGTTGGCCTGTCAGGCTGCCTTACTTCATCCCTTTCCAGGATGAGTCCTCCTGTGCAGTTACAGCCATCTGTGGATTTCCAGTGGTTTACCAGCCCTTTGTAGATAAACTGGCTTCTCCTTTATTTGTAAGAAGAGCTTATACCTATAGCATTGTGACTCAAATTATGGTTAGTTATGAAGAAAAAATGCAGCAAACTTTGAAAATATATTGGAGGTTCATCTACCACCCATAAATAGACATTTAAACAGGCTTTCTTTACTCTAGAAGAAGCATAGTGCAGTGATTAAAACATTGAACCAAGAACCAGGCAACTCATATTTATTTGAATTCTAGTTTTATCACTTAGACCTTGGGGAAGATATCCAAACCCCTTTTGCCACAATTTTTATTTCTGAAAATAGAGATAATAATGTCTGTTTCTTAGGACTGAATAGTATAATATTTGTAAAGCATTTAAAAATGTACCTGACATGTAAAAAATACAAGTGTGTGATTAAAAAATAAGGGTGGAAGATAATTAAATAAATAGTGTTTCTGAGAAAACTGGAAACTGGAAAAAGACCAATAGTATTCTTGGCACAGAATGAATCGAGAAAGGATGCAGCGACTGGAAAATGCCATAGCTCCATTAATGCTACAGTTCAGAGAGCAACGATTAACAAGAGCAATAATGAAAACAAAATAAACACTTATAATTTACCTACAAATGAGGGAGAAAAGGGACTGAAAGAACATTGAAATACAAAAGGACCAGAATCATGTATGACCATGTCATAGTTGGTGTGGGGCCTACCAGCCCACATGAACCCTTCTTCCACCCCCCCATCCTCCCACTCCCCCATCCTCCTCCTCCATCCATCTTGTCCTCTCTTGTCCTCCTCCCCCTCCCCCATCCTCCTCCTCTCCTAAGAGAAAAGGACCTAATTAGACTCACCCCAAAGTTCACACCAAAGGTTCCTAACTCACCAAAACCCTCTGGATGAGCTATGGAATTTGCCCACCCAGTATAGCTCCCTATAAAAGGGGCCTCCAGTTACCACAGGAGCAGATTCCCTCTCTGCACTGCCCAGGTGGGTCACCGTCCATTTCAATAAACCTGGCCTGAACATCCCCTCTCAGGTCTTATCTCTGGGGACACTGTTTACACTTTTCAATAATTACCTTTATCCTAAAAGCAAGAAGAAGCCATCCAAGCATTATTGGCATAGTCAAGATCAGATTTTATTTTCAATGAGGATGTTGTGTACTGTATGATTACTGGATTACTGCTGATTTTTAATTAAGAAATGGTAGTAATAAGACAGATTTGGGGCCAATGATGAACTAGCTCCGTGTCAATTCTCTGGGTAATTTACCAGGAGAAAGAGGATACAAAGGACAATATTTTCCCAGTAATTGATAATTTATTCCTGAACTCCATTTCCAAAATGCAAAATTTCAGAATGCTCTATATGCAGGTTCAGGTATTCTTTGTATCCATTCACAGGGTTACATAGACTTCTACAGTTACTCAGGGAACAAAAAGTCTCAGTTTAAAATAGAAGCATTAGAGTGTCAGGATGTGTCTACTCTCCTTTGAGAGAGCCTTAAAAAATTGTCTAGATAGAATAGAATAGAATAAATACCTTGTCTCAAAGTACAAAGTACAAAGCCATCAAGTTTTGAATTGTATAAATTAAAGGAAAAGATGTGGGATGCTAAATATTGTGATAAAATATTTTCAACACAAACAAGTTAAAATTCAATACATTTTGCTGTCCTGATCAGTTTGACTTCAACTTTTCTGTCTTATTTTGTAGGTATTGTTTATTCTGGAAGGAAATTGAAGATAAATATTATTCTTTGTAAAAATGTTAACAAATTGGATTATTTATTACTGTCAAGTATGGTTGTATTTTGTTTAATCCTATAAATATTTTTTATGCATGATTAATATTAAGAAGATGATTGGCATTCAAATCATTGTCTAATTTTTACTTCACCATGTCATTTTAACAAGTGCAATGAAAACAAAATAGCATAAGGCCTTGTAATACCTTTCTCACTACTAAAAGAAGTGTATACTCTCACCCAGAGAAGATGATAGTATCAGAAGAGCTGTTTTACTAGTTGAAGTACTAACATACATTTTAAAAAGGTCTTACTAGTGTAAATAAATCATGTTTTCCATACATTCTACTTTTAAGATATGAAAGATATACAATAGATAGCAGTAAGCTGTATTTATGTAATAAATCCAGGGAGTGCAGAATGTTTCTCTTTAGTTCAGGCTGGAGTTTAGTAGCATGATCACAGCGGCCCCAAACTCCTGGGCTTAAGCGATCTTCTCATCTCCGCCTCAAGATTAGCTAGGACTACAGGTGCATGCCACTATATTCAGCTAATTTTTGAAATCTTTTGTAGAGAAGAAGTTTGTCCATGTCAGTTTTGAACTCCTACCTTCACATTATCTTCTTGCCTAAACTTACAAAAATTCTGGCATTACAGGTGTGCCCTGCTCCATCTACCCATAAAACATCATTTTTTATAGTAATTGTTACTATATCATTTCTTTCATCAGCTGGATTTTGCTGTATAATCAACTGCCCCAAACTTGGTGGCATAAAATACCATTTTATATAGCTTCTGGTTCTTCGTGTTGATTGGGCTAGGATCTGAGTCATACATTTACTGGGTTCTCTCACATGTCCATGGTCAGCCAGTAGGTCAGTTGCTGGCTACATGCTCCGATAACTGCCCCAGATGTGTGTTTGTTGGCAAGGTTGTTGGTCTAGGGACCTCAGCTGGATGGCTCATTTGGTGCTATGTCATCTCTTACCATGCAGTAGGCTTTTCTTCATATTGTGGCCTATGAGTTCCAAAAAGCATCAAGAGAGGGTGGGCTTTACTGTATTAGTTGTTTTCAAGTCTTCTTGTATGGCATATATTATTGACCATTGGATAAAACAAGTCACTTGGCCACACGGAAGAGCATTGTGAATGGGGACAAGAACCCACGGCATCAATGTAAGGAGGGAAATTATCTCATCCACTGTGGTAAACAACGTCCCCATGGTTATGAACCTTTGCTGTAAACTGTACTATGTTAGAAAATAGGTAATATCAATACGTATCTGCCTGAGCCTCATCCACACCCCAAGTTAAGTTGAGAGATGATGGTATGGGAAACGAAGGAGGAAAAACCACATCAGTGATTACATAGCTGTTTTCTATACACATGCTCTCTCTTTTTTTTTTTTTGCAGTTTTTGGACAGGGCTGGGTTTGAACCCGCCACCTCCAGCATATGGGGCCAGCACCCTACTCCTTTGAGCCATAGGTGTGGCTCCTAAACTCTCTTTTTTTATGCTAAAAAAGCTTATAGGTTCTTCTGTCCTGGTTACCATAAATTACATTATGGTAATTAAATTAAATTAGCATTATCATTATCAGTACACTTCTCTGCTGTGAAATCAATAGCAATCTCTCATGTGATATCAGAATAAAGGTAACAAACAGAATGGGCTGAAGTGTCTTTCCCAGGAAGATATTTAAATGTGTCAAAATAAGCATAATGACACTGAACTAGGGACTTTATTTTAGCTTTAACCACTGATAATGACTTTTCTAGGGACATGTTGATATACATTCCCATCCCTAACAATGGACAGAGCTGTGAAGAGTGTTTCTTTAGGCAGAAGGAAGAGAGTATTATCTAGGCGTTTGTGCCAACCATCTCCAAATTAAACCATTCTATCATTAGTAAAATGAGTTCACATAAATATTCAGATATGAAGAATTAAATGAGTCATCCTCCAATTCTCATAGCAATCAGCCATTGTGGCAAGCAAGGTAGTTTCCAGAAAGAGGGAAATAAGAAATATTGGAAAGTAAGAAAATATCCTAATCGATCAGTCTATCCTTCAAAGCCACACTATTTTTTTGTTTCTGAATAATTGCCCTACTAAAAGACATTTCAGAATTAAGTTTAACATTACTTACACCCCAGTTTTCTTCTTCCTAGACATAAAGTGATTTGTTTCCATATATTATTTCCTATGCTATTATTCTATTGTTAATTCATAGGCATTCACTCCTGAAGGAACCATCATCCTCTTTCACTCTTCCCCCAAACTAGAGAACTCTGAGTTTCAAGCTCATCTCAAAATTATTTTTTTTTCCTGGTCTTAATTTAAATGTGATAATAATTTACTAATATGAATTTCTCTGTTATGTTTTTGCTAAAGGCTGCTTTTCATTTCATAGACAAGGTCAGGAAGCATTTCAGTTTCTTTGTTTTAAAATGTCCCTGTTACTCTTGTAACTTAAAAACAAAACAAAACAACACCTCAAAAACATAGCCTTTGAGATTTGTGTGTCCTGGCTTCATCTCAGTTTGTCCTCATTTACTTTACTCTTTTCCTAGCTGCTCACCTAAGTCTCTCAATTATTTATTATTTTGCCTCCTAGTTTATCCTGCTTGATCTGACTCACGCCATCACTCTAGGAACACTCAAGGTTCGACATAATCACCCCATCAGTGTCTGGAATGGCCCTTGCTGACCTCTTCTACCTCAGAACTCTACCATTTCAAGTCAAGATATTTCCTCCAAAGCATGTTCTTTTCACAGTTTCCTCTTAACAGAAAATTTTATATTTTCCAAATAGCAGAATAAAAACTTTGAAGTCTTCTTAGGTTCTGCGGTTTCTTTCCTATTATGTAAGCAATTCCTCAGCAAAGTTGCTGGTTTAGCCTTTAATAATATTGATACATAAAGATACTATCTTTAATAATATCTCTAATATAACCAATAATTATCCCTTCTGTTGCTAGTCGAAATCACCATAATCTCACACTTAGATTTTATTTCTGCCTGTACTAATTTTTATTTTCTGTTTTTTTTAATTCTTTTTTTCTTTTTCTTTCATTCTTCAGTTCATTCTCAAGGGAGGAATCCGGTGACTTTCTTCAAAATAAATATTATGTTCTGTCACTTATGATCAATATGTACCAAGGATTTCCTATTCATTAAAGAGAAAACCTGAAATTTTTTCAAGAATCTACTAGATTTTACATAAGCGCACACACACACACGCTCTTTATTCTCTGACCCCAAGTCTGTATATATAGTGACTATATAATACAAGGCTCCTAGCAGACACAACCTTTATAACCAGTGTGTATCCCGTACCCCTTCATATACCTACTTCTCCCCATTTTGTCTATAAAGTGCAGCCATACTTGTACCCTTGGTTTTCTTCAAAATCTTTTGAAATTCTTCATCAGGTATTTTACTTTTAAGTACATGTCTCATCCTTTTGCTTCTTTCATATTTTTGGTCCAATGCCATCTCATCACCCAGGCCCTTCCTAACCACTGGAGTGAGATGACACCACCCCTTGGTTTATCTTACTCTGGGAATTAGTCCTATAACTGTTTAGTCTCAGATAAGTTCCTTGATCTCCTTCCATTCTATAGCTTATCTCTAGAAAGCTGACCTCCAAAGGCTCTGTTTTCTATATTTCCAGGCTAGCTGACTTCACTTGGGTTTGTTTCTTAAGAGGAAACAGTAGAGTTTTGAAGGCTACAAGGAAGAGAAGCTGGCTCAACTCTTTTTTCTCTTTCTTCATCAACTGGATCTCTCTAGCATATATAGCCTTTTCTTATGCGGCTTTTAGCCAGACCCAACCATTGATTCAGCTTTCATTGAATGTAAAGTCCGAATATTTATTTTCTAATGATAACCTAGAGCCCGTGAATGTTACCTTATAGCAAAAAGGACTCTGTTTATGCAATTTAAGGATCATGATTGGCAAAAGCTTAGGAGAATTTTATTCTAAAATTATATGGAAAAAAGAACATGTAAGTAATGAACTTGTACATTTAGTTGAGTTGGTTTCCAAGTCAGAAAGAACTATTAAGCAAAAGTGAACCAAAATGTTTGACTTGAGAAATTCTAAAACGATTCAAATTTTAAAAGATGATGAAATATGAGATTTATGATCAGAAAAGAAGGCTCTAAAAAGAATTCCAAGGAGAATTTCTATCTCAGTAGAAACCAGGAATAGAGATAGATTATTCAGGAAACATCTGGAAAGGACACTCTTGCCTAATGAAGTGAATCAGTATGACTTACCCAGGAGACTCACAAGATGTTGGAGTGTTGTATCAGAGACACTCTACTAGTTTGTACAAAAAGGGACAGAGAAAGGGAATAAAATAAATAAGGACTTTCAAACTTCCAAAATACTGCAGGCAGTAGGATTTAAAAAATCAGTAGGATTTTAGAGTTTCCTAGGACTAGTGACTCCTTTCTTCCTTTAGTTTTCTCTTTTTTTTAATAATAGGAATGTCTATAATTATCCTACAGATATAACTTCTTTACTATTTTCACAGGTCCACAAATGAAAAGGAATTTTGCTCGAGGATGGATGATTTAGACAATAAGTTTTAGGACTTTTGGCCTGAGATTTTTTGGACTTGAGTGATGCCGTTATAAGTTGAGGTGTTTGGTCATATGGAAGGGAATGACTGTATTTTGCTTCCAAGGTAGACATGAATTTCTGGACACTAGATAGCAGACAATGGTAGGATAAAATATGATGGCTCAAAATGTTAGGCCTTAATTCCAGGAATCTGTGAATGTCACCTATCTGGTGGGAATTTGCATGTGAGGCTAAGTTAATAATCTTGCAATGGAAAAGTAATCTTCAGTTACTTGAGTGGGCATGACATGTAAGTGGGCATGACATGTAATCACCAATGTCCTTATAAAAGAAAAGGGGATTTTCCTACAGAAGAAGGGGGGCAAAATGCAAGTGAAGCAAGATGCTAGCTAAGGTTTTGAAGATGGAGGAAGGGGTTTCCAGTCAAAGAATCCAGCTCTAGAAATTGGAAAAAGCAAAGAAATAAAATTTCTCCTAGGAACAGTGAGTGGGGCAGAGCCACAGTCTTGATTCAGGCCAAGTGAAACCGATGTGAGATTTCTTACTCCAGAACTGTAAAAGAATAAATGTTTATTGTATGAAGCAAGTATTTGGTAATTTGTTCTAGCTGTAACAGGAAACTAATATAGTGAGTGAAGCTGGCCCTCAGGTTGTGATAGTTCTGCCTGTTCCTTTTGTCCCTATAACCTTGCTGGACACAACTGAGGCTTGCTTCTCTCTTTCTGTATAGTTTCTCATCCTTTTTATTACCTATGTTACCAGTACCCTGCATTAGATTTTCTCTTTTTTTTAATAATAAGATTTTCAAAAATTCTAGTTTGTATCCTCCAGACTAAAGCTCTTTCTCTACTTAATTATGTTTATATAGTACTTTTTGGTATGATATGTCACCAAGTTGAATGGGCCAGTTAAATAAATATTAAAATAACTTAGGATAATCACTGAAGTGAGAGTAAGTCAGAAGATTTTAACATGCTCATTTTATTTGACATCACTGAGGAGAGCCCAGTATTAAATATAAATTCAAAAAGAATGGATTTTAGAATATGAGTTATATGTGAAATAGTTTAAATGTAGGTGGTAAAAGAATAGGTCCCGCCATTATAGGAGAGAGAAGGAGAGGAGGAGTCTCCTAAGCTCAGCCACTTTTTCAGCCTCTTTTTCAGAAAAAAGCAATAGTTTAATGGGAGCCTAGGAAATGGGAAGGGAAGCCAGGGGAAGAATAGTGTCATCAATCTGCTGGTTTCATTTAAGTCTGTTAGTTGTAATTCTCTGCAATCGTTGTGAGTATTGAAAGGGTTGGTTTATAATGTAAAGATGCTTTAGCGAGTGATGTGTATTGACAAGAAGGAAAGCAATAGAAAAATGAGTTTGAAGAAGCTTCAGGAAAATATCTTTTAAAAAACATATCATTTCTGTGAAAATCGAAAATCAGATGCAAATTATCTAATGAATATTATAGCCTGTATTATTGTTTCATTTATAACATCTTAATTATTTTATCATTAAGCCTTAAAAAACAGATATTATTATTATTCACATGTTGTAGTATAAGAGCTGAGAAGGAGAGAGTTCACTTACTCAAAATGACAGATCATAAGTGGAATGGACTTATCAGGAAAGTCAGGTGTTTTATGTTTTCTTTTTTTCCTTGGAGCCAACCTAGACAAGCACGGTGATGTACTAGTTCCTTACTTATCACAAAAGCGCCTTTCTATCTCTGTCACAGACCCAATGCCATCTGGGAAATGTTAGAAAGGATTTAGTAGATGTTGGTTTTTGAATGTTTAGTTTCTTTGATGAAGAGGTTGCTTAAACCCATGAAAGTTATTAGCAGCAAAATATTGACACAAGCCTTGCAATACCATCAGCACCATTCACAAAGGATACACAAAATTATGAGACTTCAGTATTTATCCAGAGGCCTAGTGATTCCTTATGCTTATTTATTATGTATATTTTGCCATTATATAATTTAAAATGCAACAATAGTGCTACTGTAATGCTTCTAGAAACTCTCCCTGCACAGCCCATCTATTTTATTTGCCAAGCTGTAAGCAGTTTATGTAATGTATGGAGGGACCTGGCCTGCAGAACGATTAACATTTACAAGCTGGATGACCAGTTCAGGTACAGTAATTAGAAAAATAACAAGGTCAAAAGAAAATCCATTTATTGTTTGCTTATTTGCACTTTGTAAAATGCTTACAGTATGTATCATTTGCAACACATACATAAACTTGGCCACAGTAAACTGTTTATTTTTGTAAGTTATACCTTTAAATGAACATGCATTAAATAAAATAATGAGTCTTTAAATCTGCAAAATGAGAGGATGTAGTTAGAGAATAACTTTCCATTATCAAATATTTTTCCACCTGGCTAGCTTGATTTTAAATAAAAACTGGTCCATAATTTTAGGTGCGCCCAGAAAATATGATTCTATTTTACATGACAGAATGTATTTAGAGCCTAGTTAGAAAGCGAGTGTAAAGTAAGTGTTTATAAGACAAGTCTTTTGTCTTTCAGTGTTAAGAAATGTAAGTCTCACATGAATTGATTTTGTAACAAAAATAACTGAAACACCTAGAATCCTTATAAATAAAAGATTGTTTCAACAAGCACATACTGGAATCACTAACCGCATAAAACTTAAGAGCAAAATATGCTAAAGTTTTAGGCTTAATATAGTTCAAACTTCAAATAAATACAGATGCTCCTCAATTAACAATGGAATTATATCTTGCTTAGCTATCATAAGTTGAATATATCCTAAGTCAAAAATGTATTATTATACCTACCCCACTAAACATCGTACCTTAGCCTCGCCTACCTTAAACATGCTCAGAACACTTGCATTAACCTACAGGTGGGCAAAATCATCTAGCTGTACAGCACACTGTAAATATCCATTGTCTACACTCATGATGGCAGGACTGTGTTGGGGCTGTGGGTCACTGTCACTGCCCAGATTCACTAGAGAGTACCGTACCACTTTCTAGTGAAGGGTCATTGCTTTCCTGCAATTACAAAGTTGAAGAATTGTGAGTGGAACCATTGTGAGGTGGGGGGAAAGTTTAGAGGACACAGAATATGATTTTATTTTTTCACTCTGTTGTCCTGGGTAGAGTGCCTTGGCATCATCACAGCTTACAGCAATCTCAAACACTTGACTTTCGTGATTCTCCTGCCTCAGCCTTCCCAGTATCAGGGACTATAGGCGTCCACAGAGATGGGGATCTCACTCTTGCTTCAGCTGGTCTTGAACTCCCGAGCTCAAGCAATCCACTTGCCTGGGCCTATCAGAGTGCTAGGATTATAGGTGTGAGTCATCACACCTGACTAAGAATATGAGCTTTTGAACAACTTTAGACATATAGTGAACATATTCCATTAGTTAGCTTCAATTTTATAACTTTTTTTTTGGCTTTAATTTAAGGATCATGTGAAAATGTGTTTTTCTAAACAACTTACTTGAAAATATGGGATATTTTTGCAATAAAATTTTAATACATACATTAAAAAGCAACAAAAGTAGTATATTATATGTAATAGGTTAATTTTACTTGTCAACTTGGCTAGACTACTGTACCTAGTTATTTAATCAAACACTAATCTTGGGGTTTCTCAGAAGGTGCTTTGTAGGTATGACTAACATATACAATCAGTTAAAGTTGAGTAAAAGATATACCCTCAATAATCCATGTAGACATCATTCAACCAGCTGAGGGTCCTAAAAAGTAAAAATGAATGTTCCCTGAGAAGAAAACATCCTGCCTTAAGATAGGAGGCATCAACTCCTGCCTGCGCTGTCAAGCTGTCAGTCTGCCCTACACATTTCAGACTGGTCATCCCTCACAACTGTGTAAGCCAATTCTGAAAAATAAAATTTTTGATATCTATCTATCTATATATATATATATGTCTACAACTATATTAAAGTCTAAACCTAAATCCTATATCTACTTCTTATTGGTTCCTTAAAGCACTCTGAGTGACATAGATTGTGGTACTAGGGAGTAAGATGCTACTGAAACAGATGTCAGAAACATTTACAAGGCTTTGGACTTGAGTGTTCAGTAGAGGCTAGGAGAATCTTGAGATGTGTGATAAGAAGTTCTAAGTTTCCTTGATGAAATTGTTGACAGATATTTGGACAGTAAGGAGGGTTATACCGGAAGCTTCTGACATCTTCAAGAATACAATATTGTCATGGAGATAATATTGGTAGAAAAATAAATATTAAAGGTATTTCTGGTGAAATTGTACACAGAAATGAGAATGTTAATGGACAAAGCAGGGAAGTGATCCTTCAAAGGAATTCCAGAATAGTTGTGTCACCTAAAATTTGTCCCCACCTTACAACGGGTTGACTCACAAATTTTCAAACTTATGATGGTAGGAAAGTGATAAGCCTTCTCTAGAAAGTGATGTGATACTCTCTAGAGATGCTGGTGGAAAGCAGAACTTACAAGCATTAGCTTAAATATTTAGCAGAGGAAATTTCCCGCAATGTACAGAAGGTCTGACTTAGTTGCTCTTTGCATTTTATGTTAAAGTGTAAAACAAAAAAGACAAATTAAGGAAGGAATTGTCAAGCAAAAAGTATCCAGAGCTCAATCATTTAGAAAATGTTCAAGCCTGTAATGCAAAAGATGTTACAGTATGTTCTGGAGGGATACGTGGAAGTGGCTAGGCAAACTTCACCTAGAGAGATTAGGTGTGTGCTATGGTTTGTAAATGGTTTGTTTGTTGTTACCAAAACTCAAATTGAAATCGGATTCCCAATTTGTCCTTGTTAAGAGGTGAAGCATAAAGATAGAAGTTTAAGATTTAGGGGTTCATCCCTCTTGAATGGCATGCTGCTGTTCTTGCAGTAGTGAGTTTGTTCTTACTGTCATGAGATGTGATTAGTTCTTACAAGAATGGGTTGTTATAAAGCCTGGATGCCCCTCAGTCTTTCCCCTTTTGGAAAGTATCTACTTTCTCTTTGACAATCTCTACTCTCCTGTGTTACGACTACCATGGAAACCTTCACTAGAAGCCAGATCCATGCCCTTGAACATCCCACCCTGCAGAACTGGGTGGTAAATAAACCTCTTTTCTTTATAAATTACCCAGGATCCAGTATTCTTTTATAGCAACACAAAGCAAACTAAGACACTCACATATTCAATAAACGATCTCAGCAGCAGTCATAAATAGAGTTGAGGTCCTTGGAAAAGTTTCAGTGGAGAATCTCCTTGGCATATAAGTATGACTCATAGGGTTCTAAGAATCTTTATCAACTAAAACTTGCCTGTTTAAGCTAGAGGAGACAGAGATGAAATAAAATGAAGAAAGATCATCAGACTTAGAGGGCTATACAGACAGGAAATGCAATAAAAGGGTTACTTGGCTTTGAGCATATGTTATACTTTGGGGGGAATGTTGAGATGGGGTGAATGAATGCTGCCCCTGGGATAGACAGGAATTTCAGAAGGGGGTGGGAAGTGCATATTGTAGTCGGTTGAATAGTGTCTCCCAAATTCAAAAGGGTTCCCCACGATTTATGTACTCCTGGAATCTAAATACGTCACCTGATTTAGATATAGGGTTTTTTCAGATGTAATTAGTTAAGGAAAGTCATGGTAAATTAAACTAACTGTACCCTAAATCCAATTCAAGTAATGTTTTGGGAGGAGGAGCTCTGGGACCACGCAAGCACACAGGGAAGAAGCCATTTGAAGCTGGAGGCAAGGACTGGAGTAACTACAAGCCAGGGATGACAAGGATTGCTGGAAACCACCAAAAACTAAAAGGGAAGCATGCAACAGATTCTCCTGCAGCTTCCAGATGGAACCATCACTGCTGACACATGACTTTCTCACTGTGGCCTCCTGAACTATTAGAGTAAATTGTTGTTTTAAGTCATCCAGTTAGTGGTATTTAATTACAGCAACATTAGAAAACTAATAGATCATATAATAAAATTTAGAGAAATTCGAGTCCATAATCAATACATTTATCATCAAATGCTTTCTTAGTGAAATTAAAGTAGAAATAAGTTTCTTATATTATACTAAGTCACATACCTAAAAAAAAAAAATGCATTAAAAACAAAAATTGAAGTCATTAGCATTTTCATGCTCAATAAACAAATAAAATATTTTAAAATAATAAAATATGGGGTGGTGCCTGTGGCTCAAAGGAGTAAGGCACTGGCCCCATATGCTGGAGGTGGTGGTTTCAAACCTGGCCTCGGCCAAAAACTGCAAAAAAATAAAATAAAATCATAAAATAATGGTAAATAATTAAGTTATTGCATTTTGATAGAAAGACCTGTTTAATAGAAATAATTCAACATGATGGCTTTAAGTATTCAATCTTTCAAAAATGCATGTCTTTATTTAATCTATAAAATCTAAATGTGATTGTATAAATAAAGCTTAGAATTTAACAGTTTGCTGGAGGCACAGATGTCAAAATGAGATATTTTTTAAATGAATGATCGTGAGGAATTTTAGCTATATTTTTCAAGAACCATAAATTTAGCTTGGTAACACAGTTGTCCTTAATTAGAAAAGCTATTATACTAGTAATAGAAATAATTACTGATATCAGAATGTAATATATTCAACAGGATGTAAGATCCCCTTAGTATTTTGGTAGCTAAATAAGCACTGAGGCTATATTTTCTATTAATAAGATGAGTGAAACTTATTAAAAATATGATTCATGATATTGTGCATTTGTCTCTGGGTAAGAAAAAGGGACACATTTCATAATCAAATGTTCTTTTTATCTTTTCCAATTACCCTGTAGCATTAGAAAACACATTTTCCCACATTTAATTAAAGTTACACATGATCAACTTTAACTGGTAAGCACAAATAAACCTTTATAACTTCATGTTATTTGCAAGTATCTGCAAGTATCCGAAGTCTCTAAAATATCTTGTTACGGATAACAGGTGGCCCAAATCACTTAGCACACCTATGAGGTGATTTATAATAATTTTCCATATATATGTCTGTGTGTGTATTGAACTCAATTTGTCATAATTACATCCAATGTAATGATATTTTAACATTTTTGATGTATTACTTTTTTTTTTTTTTTTTTTTTTTTGCAGTGTTTGGTCAGGGCTGGGTTTGAACCCATCACCTCCGGCATGTGGGACCAGCGCCCTACCCTTTTGAGCCACAGGCACCGGCTCCTTGATGTATTACTTTCTGAAATAGAAGGGGCATATTTTGACCTTAAACTTTAATATTGTTGTAGAATTTTGAAACAGTGAAATGCAGATCTCACTCTTCTATTCTCTTTTAAGAATATGACTTATTAACCACTTACTATATACAAGTACTCTCTATTTCATGAGATTGACTATAAAAGTTCTCCTTCCAAAAGTAAGTATAATAGATAGTCATATCTGTTACATTACAAATGAGTTACATAAAAGTATGATAGAATGTTTTAGAAGCTGAGAGGAGTTAGAAATGTCCCAGGTGAATTAGAAATTATTACAATAGAAGAGAAGCTTAAAACATTTGAGATCAAAGGCATGGATGGATCTTAGGTGGTGACTACTGTCATAATACAGGGTGGGCATAAAGTTCATATGCAATTTAAAATAGTTGTAACTTTAAATTGTACAGGAACTTTATGTCCATCCTGAATAAGCAAGAGATGATGACTTTGCTTGGACTAATTGAGATGATGAAAAAGTTTGATTCTGGATATTGCCAGGTCATGGAAGAAGCCCAAGTGCCCATCTATCCACGAATGGATTAACAAACTGTGGTATATGTACACCATGGAATACTATGCAGCCATAAAGAAAGATGGAGACTTTATGTCCTTCATGTTCACATGGATGGAGCTGGAAAATGTTCTTCTGAGCAAAGTATCACAAGAATGGAAGAAAAAGTATCCAATGTACACACCCCTATTATGAAACTAATTTATACCTTTTATATGTAAGCTATAACCTAACAACAGCCTAAGAATATGGGAAGGAGGGAAGGAGAGGACAGGGGGGAATGTGGAGGGAGGAGGATTGGAGGGATCACTTCTGAGGTTTATCTTACAAGGGTACAAGTGAATCTTTCTAAGAGCAGAATGTGAACATTTTAAAATAATAACTAAGAAAATGACATGAAGGCTATGTTTACCAGTTTGATGGAAGTGTTTTGGATTGTGTGTGAAAACCCCACACTGTACCCCAGAAGTGCATTAATGTACATAGTTACCATTCAATTAAAAAAAAAGAATTTTTAATGGGATATATATGAATCTGAATGTGAGTCAAGAATTTTTTTTTTGGCTTTAAAATATATTGCCTTTTACCATAACTTGGAACATATTGGAAGAGATATGTTAGAAGGCATGTGGAAATCCTTTCTGTATATATCAAACTCAATACTTATTGATCGAAGTTGAAGCAAAGAATAGACAATAGATTTATAAGTCAGAATCCAGGAGAGATTTGAATTTGGAAGTTATGAAACTTTGAGTAGTATTTAAAGATATGGAACTGAATGAGATTGCTAAAGGAGTAATTCTAGATCATAATTTTTTCGATTTTGGCCTTATTTATATAGCAAGATACATAATTTGTTTTAGAAATCTCGCCCATAGGGTGTTAACAGCATCCTTGGTCTCTACCCATAATATGCTATGAGCAACATCTAGTTGTTATAACCCAAAGTGTCACTAGACATTGCCAATTATGTCCAATGTGAGAATAATTTTTGCCAATTAAGGCCACTACTCTAGATAGAAAAAGAAATTCCAGGACTAACTTTTAGAAATCTCCGGAGTTCAGAGAGGGAAATAAAATCTCAAAGAAGAATAGTTATTTTAAAGCCAAGAGAAGAATTTGTTACAAGAAGAAAAAATAAACTGTATCAAAAGCCATGGGTTGATTTAATATTAGCTGACATAAAATCCGACCTTTTTTGTAGCGATATCAACATGTCAGGAAATCTTACCGTTGCAGCCCCTATGGCCCTGGTCTGGATCACCGCAGGAAGGAACCAGGCATGACACTAATTAGAAGTACAAGCTTGCAGGAGGCAGGCTAGTCTTGATTTCAGGGTATCCCTGAGTAACCTCTGCAGTAGCCTTTTACTGAGACAGTACAAGACAGGTGAGGGGAGTATTAGACAATGATTGCATGCCTAAGGATTGCCTTGGGATGGGGATCTTTCTCTGAAATGAGCTCCTGTAGATGTATTGTCCGAGGGTCCACCCCCGAGGTGCAAATCATCTTGCTCAGAGGTCATCTGGCTCTTGGCGTCCTCTACATCTTACTAAGAATATTTTTTTGAGGATCAGTGTGGGAATCTGGGTATTTATATTAGACTAAGTAGAAATCCACAGATTACATCGATATTATAAAATAAACACTTTAAATTGCCACAGAGAAATAAATTTGTAACCACTTGAAACATTAATTAATCTTAGAATCTCCTAAAGTGTAATAAGTAGAGCTTGTGTTCTGAATGTAAAGCACACAGTGTCTGCTACAAATTATTATGTAAATATTCTAGTTTTACTGATGCACTCAAGTTTAATCAAACCTCTACATGTAACTTATATTTTAAAGAAATTATGGAACTAAACGAATGAGTTAAATGACACTACAACAAGACAAGAAATTTAGAAACTGGGGCATTCTACCACATCTAATATCAACAATGATTCTACAACATGGGTATAAAGGGGTAGAAAGATACTCAAAGGTAAAATGGGCTTAAGAGATAGAAATTCATTTTGTAGACCTTTTTGGATCCTGACTTTTCAAGTATTAAAAGAAGTGAGACAATTGGGAAGATTTGAATAAATGATGAATATTAGATGATATAAAGAGTTAACGCCATTTTTGTTGTTAAATCTGACAAAATGATTGTGGTTGTGCTATACAATGTGGAGTACTTAGGATGTATAATATCCTGACTCTATTTTTTGATATTAGACTACAGACAGCTTATAAGCAAACAAGTCTGCTCATTCTTTCCCTGTCCCTCACAAAGGGGCCAGTTGATAAGAAAGCCTGACTGTTCCTTCTCTTGCTGCTGCTGGGAGATTCAAGTCTCTTGAACACCCCTGGGAAGCCTCACCTACTCCCACCCCTAGTCACAATAGAAACCTCTAACTTTCTTTTTCTAACTCTCTCCAGTCATTTTTCAGACCGACTGTGAAGTGTGCCCTCTCCCCCAAACACCTTACTATGCTAGTGGGAAACTTTTCAGATGATCTTCATGTGTGTGTACCATCACCATTATTGACATCTGGACCAAATTTTGGGTCCAACAAAATTTACACCAGGATTCAATGATATAACTGAAATCTATTATAACATACATTGAAGACAGAAAAAGGGGCAGGGAGGAAGAAGAGAGGAAGGAAGGAAGGAAGGAAGGAAGGAAGGAAGGAAGGAAGGAAGGAAGAAAGGAAGGAAGGAAGGAAGGGAGGGAG